>NW_026057576.1:16513041-16810678 GCF_023721935.1 Panthera uncia
AATAAAATAAAATAAAATAAAATAAAATAAAATAAAATAAAATAAAATGTTAACACAGGCGCCTAGGTGGCTGAGTCAGTTGAATGTCTGACTCTTGATTTCAGCTCAGGTCATGATCCCAGGGTCCTGGGATTGAGCCTCTCATTGGGCTCCACACTGAGTCTGGAGCCTGTTTAAGATTCACTCATTCTCTCTGTCTGTCTCTCTCTGCCCTTCTCCCCTGCTCGTGCTCTCTCTCTAAAACAAAAAATAAAATAAAGTTAATATATGATATTGCAGTGAAAGTAGGTATGTTTATAAAATACTCTAACTATACACTAGGTAAAATTTTCTCCCCAAATGGAAAGCTTCTAAAGTTTCTGAATAAATACAGCAACAAACTAAAAGCAATTCTGAACTTGACCAGCAAGTAAATAGACATTAATGAGAATATCAGAGTGAAAAAAGATCTTTGTATACACAAATACCTGTTCACTAGAGAAATATCCATGCACATATTCAATTGCTTTTAATTTGTACTCTGTCAGAACAGCCTAAGAAAGGAAAAACAAAAACAGCATTAGCATATGTAAGCTAAATAGTAACATGCAGAGTCAAAACTGCCTAAACAACATGGCAGCCCTTCTTCAGCCCCAGCCCAGGCAGCGAGTCACTGGGGTGACATGACATTCTACCTTTCCAGGTTCCATGCAGTAAGGGATACGTTGAGACAGCAGGAAAACCTCCTGAGTCTCCCTACTCACTCCTACCAGGAAAAGGAACAAAGCTGTAATAGGCAAGCGTTGACATTAATAGAAATTCCATACAGAATTCCTGTAAATGTTATTAGAGGTTCAGAACATCCCAAATTCAAACAAACTGTCATTTTTAAGAAGCCTAATCATATCAAACATTATTCACGCATTCATGCATCAATTATTGAGCAGCTATTATGTGCTAAGTGATAGAGAAACATGAATGACAAGGTCTGGTCAGGTTCTCAGTACTTCCACTGGAATGTTAAGACCCCAGGGAGCCTAAAAGGGCCCTCAATTCAATCTGTGTGCCTGCTACTAACTGGCCTCGTGGCCTCTGAAAGGCATTTTAATTAGCTTGAGAACCTTTTTAACCATAAAAAGGGAACAACATTCACTACCCACCTCAGAGTTACTGTGAAAATTAAAATAATCAATAGTAGATCTGCCACATAATAGTACTAAGTTATGGTTCCTTTCCTCACAGGGTCTCTATCAATGGGAAGTTCAGGGAGAAAGTATGGTGGTCTTGACCCAGCACTATCCAGAACCAGCTGAAATCACATATGTTGTCCTTGCAACTGTTTGCCAAGCTTAGAGATGGAAACAACCATAATTTGGTAGCTACTAATCGTTAAAAATCAACCCTTTGTACTATAAAACAATATTTGTACTTGGTATATATATCATTTGCTATATATATACAGGTTGCCCAGTAGTTTTTCACTGAAAAGGGAAGTGAGGAAGAGAGCATGGGACTCTGGGTAAGGTACTCTTACTGTTGAGATGTAATCTCAGGAAGTGATTACCTGGTTTAAACGAATTTATATCTACAAAGTCTGAAAGCAATTTTTTTTAAAAACCAATAGTAATTCTCATTTAGATATGCCTACATTTTTATCCCATTTTAACAGACTTAAGACAATGCTGATATATCTAATTTGCTTGCAGACCAAAAATAAGGATTTAAATAAGAAAGTAAATTGCTATCTCATGTATGACTTTGATCTCTGGAAAATATCCTATTCCCCTCATTAATATCTGTGTGTGTGTGTGTGTGTGTGTGTGTATGTGATCTTTTCACAACATAGAAGGGAGAGATTTTGCAAATTGCACCCTATAACTTCCAAAAGTAGAAATCTACTTGGTCTACTTGAACCCACAAATTACTTCCTCATAAACAGTAAATATCAGTTCATAAACAAATTGTTACAAATTCTATACATATAGTTGACAACCTGACATTTTATAGCAAAATTTAATTGGACAAGCTGGATTTGCAAAAACTGAAATTTTGACCAAAAACAACATTCAATATCGCCCAACATGTAAATTTAACCTAATACGCGAATTTGAAAAACAGTTTTAGGACAGATGAAGAAAACTAACACTTTGCTTTATAGAAAATGCAGAAAAACAGAATGTCTACAGGCAATTTCATTCATTTCATAAGCTGAAATAAATCAATCACCAGAGCATAAAGTAACAAATCCTACCCTGTCAGTCAAGGGTCTTAAAGGTTTGGAAATGGCCAGAAGTTCTAAGCAAAACACTCAGTATTAGCATACTAATGGTACAGATGGTCCTGCCAGATCTAATTATGTAAACACTTTTGTGCTTTAAGTATTTACTGGGCTCAAGGCTACATTCCAAGTATTTTTGCTGTTTGGTTCCTTCTGGGAGGTAGGTTACATACAACAGCCTCGAAAAGAAGCAAAAATTTAGAAAACAGGAAGAAAAAAGGTGTTGAAATTCAAGTTATTGAAGCCCATTCCTAAGAATATGACTTTAAACCTAATACATTTGGACACTGTGTCCGTCCAGGCAACACATAGCCTATCTTCAGATTTGAAAAACCTGCCATGAGAACTCCCATTAAAGAAATTTTATACGTATTATCTCTTAATTGTCAGTCTTAGGTTACTGAAAGATGAGATAAAAAGTTAAATATTAAATCACTTTTCCGCCAAGTACAGAGCTATTAGATTTGTAGAGCCGGCTTCCGAACGAGTATTCTTTTAATATATTTTCCACAATACCGCACTGATCGTCAAATTTAGCATTAACAACTTAATTTCTATTTGTATCGTGAAATATATCGCGATACAAGCTCCCGTAGTGTACATTAAAATTCCCACCAATTTTGCAATCCTAAAACTCGTATTTTGCACCATCGGCACGCAGTCCTTCAAAGAGAATTAACTACGAGAATTCGTAGCTCACAGATTGATTTAAGGCATTAAGTGAAATTACCTTTCTAATTTCATCCAACACCGTTTCAAAGGACTTTTTGTCCATCTTGGTTAGTTTCGACGTGGGTTTTACACAGTTGCACTTTCAATCACAAAATGTTCATCCCTGGTCTGCTCTAATAGTAAAAACGTTTATAGCTGAGGAGGAAAGACTCCAGGAGCAAGAAAAAGGATGCAAAGAGGTAGAGAGTACTTCAAACTCTGCAAAAATTTCTAAAAATGGACACTTATAAAAACTTTTTATTAAAAGCAAAAACCGCCAGACTTTCTCAGCTTCAGGACACCTCGGGGAAGAGTCCGGTGCTCTCGGAGTCCTGCAAAGAAGCCCAGGGCTTGGCAGCCGGAGCTGAGCTGCGGTCCCCTGCAACTGAAGGCCAGGCGCCGCCGGGGAAAGGTCGTGAAGCCGCTCTCCCGAGTGGAGCGGCCGGGAGAGCAGATGCACCTGCGCCCCGGATCCTGCGGGCGGCGAAGAAGGAGGTACCGGCCTCTCAACCGCACCAGCGCCTAGGCCGCCGGCCGCCGCCCCTCACCGCGGCGCATGGCCCGACTTGCGTTCAACCCCAGCAGCTGCGCTGGCTCCTGGGTCCCGTAGCCCGGGCAGCGGAGGCCGGGCAGGCTCTTTGTTACCAGCTGCCACGGCTTCCGGGAGCGGGCCGGCAGCCGGAGAGCACCGGGAGCCGGGCGAGGGGGCCCACACTCTCCGGTAGGGGGACTCCCGAATACCGCGGCGCCCACGGCGTCTAGAGCCCTTCCTGGTCACCCCTACAGCTCCCACCGGCTCCTGGGGGCCTTTAAAGAAGCTCGTCGCGCCCCTGTAAACCCAACTCTGCGCCGAGAGCTTCGGCCTCTCTTTCCCGAAAGCCAAAGGAGGGGTCCTGGTGTGGGAACGTAGGTGTCTACAGCAAATGCCTGGATTCCTCAGAATCGGAGGTAGCTGAAATCTTTCTCAGAGCTTGCAAATCATTTTTTGAGAGCCACATTTCTATTTTGCGGGTTTGCGTGTGTTGGGTTGTGATTTTTCAATCTTAATTAAAAAAAAAATGAACGTCGAGTGGTTAAGGCATATCTATGGATACCCTTATTTTTGGCTGACGGGCGAAGTCCGCAGTGTGGACCGCCCCAAGGGGCGGAAAAGGGTGGTCAGTGGGTCAGCCCGAGCCGCGTGACCTGGGGGCGTGGACCCCGAACGCACCAGGAAACCGCTGCCCGAGATGTGATTTTCTCTCACCCCGATCTGTGCTCTCCTCTGGGTTTTCAAAACCCGCACATCCAGGGAGAGGGAATTGGAGATAGGAGCTTCGGCCCCGAGGTTGGGCCGACGCTCTATGCGGCGACGAACGGCGTGGACCTGAGAGCGTTCGGTGGCCCCCAGCCGCCTGCGGACCCTTCCGTCTCGTCATGGCGAGATTATGGGTCGGCCTGGCAGGCGCTGGCTTCTTTGTTGCATTACTGGTTTTGCATTCGCGTTTTTGTGGCTCACCGGTGAGTTGAGCAGTGAAGACGTGTCTGTCGGGTGTGTGGACGGCACCGTTGAGAGGCGACGCCGCTGTTGTGGGGTGGAGGTGGCGGGCCTTGGCTCCCGCACTGGCTGGTCTCAAAACCCCCACCGGGGCCGAACTGCCGACGTCCTGCTTTGTCTCTTCGGGTTTAAAAGTTTGTATATGATGCATCGCCGTTTCCCTGTGTTCTTTCTTTCCCCAGACCCCACTACGTCTCCAAATAATTTGCAGGTTTGTATTGTGGCCCCCTTGGTCTTTCGACGTATAAACCCATTCTCCCATCATTTCTGTCCAGCAGCCTCAACACCTCTGTGTCAGGTGTCAAGGCATGCTTAAAAATAAACATTTATTTATTATTATTTTTTTTTAACCTAGAGAGTGAACTGAATCTTAATCTTCTGGGTTTTTTGTTTTGTTTTGTTTTTTGTTTTGTTTTGTTTTTTAGGTTTTAAGGAAATTTGCTTTTCAAGTTTCCTGGACAACCGAGGAAATTCTTTACCGGCTGGATGTGGGATGGCCTAATCGTCCAGAATACTTTACTGGAACGACATTTTGTGTTGCAATTGACTCCCTCAGCGGATTGGTTTACGTAGCCCAGGTTAGTAAAATTGGCATAAAAAAAAAAGAAATTATGAATACAAAGGAAACAGCTTCTTGATTTGCTGCACTAAGTAACCATGTATGTTTACGGTAATCGTGAAATTTGGTTTTTTTGGATTGGTTTTGAGTAAATATTTTGGTTTTGAATGTAATAGTTAATACTGTTAGGTTTTGAAGATGGTTTTTAAGCATTATTAATTTCTCAATTAACCTTTAATTGTTGTTTTTCTCTACCAATATAAAGATTACTTTCTAAAAAATAATCTTATCTAAGCAGCTATTTTTATATACCTTCAGAGAGGGGATAACATCCCAAAGGTATTAGTGTTCACAGAGGATGGATATTTCCTACGATCCTGGAATTGTACAGTTGACACACCTCATGGTATATTTGCAGCCAGTACACTACATGAACAGTCTGTCTGGATCACGGATGTAGGAAGTGGTATGTGTAGTAATATCTATTAAATTGTCTTGCTAGAAATCATATTTTTGCCCATGTTCTTGCTTGTATGCTTTAAAATCAAGAGTTGCTAAATGTAATTATAATTTCTTTAATGACTTGTGAAATCACTTCTTTCTAAAAATCTTTATATTGTACTTCCGTAGAGTCGAGACATTTAACAAGAAGGCTACCGTTGTGATTCTTCCATTAACTTGTCAAGGGACTTTTCCTCTTTGTAGCACCAGTTGTGAGACTGTCCTTTCAGGGGTCCTTTTTTATAGTTTTTAAAACATCAGCTGCTCCTCCCAGGTTAAATGTAAACCTCTCGTGTGAAGCCACAGAACTAACAATCTCTGAGAGTTAGTAAAATCCCTGTCTCATTTTCCTTTACCAGTTCTCTTTCAAAAGAGATTGTGCTAAGAAACCAGAACTGCTTTGTTGCCCAAAATGCAAGATTTGCAGAAACTGCTGGTGTTAATGTTTCTGAAATCCTACCTACTGCAGCATGTCTGAAATTTTCCTTCCAAAAAACATTTTTAGTAGAGTATGTTGTAAATCAAGCACAGTTGAATTTATAGCTGTGAATGGTTTCATAGGTAACTGTTGCGTATTATTGTGGCTTAAGACAAGATAGTACCAGAGATGACTTGTGATTATAATTTCAGGATCTCAAGAATGAATGGGATCATAAAGACAGTATTTCTAGATAACCTGGAATTATGTCAGGATCTCAGGGATGAATGGGATCATAAAGACAGTGTTTCTAGTATTCTTTGGCCCAGTTACATTCATGGCTTGAAGGACATCCTGTTTGTTCACTTCTGGCTAGTTCAGATGCCATTTTGGAATTAATGAACTCTCAGTTTTTGTTAGAAGTGCTATTACCATTTGTTCTCAGAACCCAAGAGATTTCTGAGCTTCAGCTGATAATCCATTCATTTCAAAATGTAGTTTGGATTGTAAGATTTTGGTTAAAAAAAAAATCTAGACTGCATCTGATTTCATTGTAATACTGTAATGAAATATGGCTCTTTTCCCTCTTTTTTTCAGAATTTACTGTTAAAAGCCTTTAGTTTTTCATTTATTCCATTCATGTGATCCTTTTTTATAAAATACTTCATTGATTCCCACCAATAAAAAGAACACACATGACCTCTTCATTCTTTCCATTATAGCTGGTTTTTTTCATGCACAAATCTGGAGACACTTTATATTCCTTTCCATTTTTTGAAGAAATACGTTCCTTTAATAAAAATATGGCTGTAAATGAGCCTATAAAAAAAAAAACCCACAAGAATGTTTTCCACTGGTATTCTGTGTCCTTTGCCAATTTTTTAGGAACTTTGAAGGTTGCATTCTGTAATAATATTATATTCTCTTATTGCTACAAACTAACTCAAGCTTTCAAATGAGGCATAATAATAAATATACTTTTTAAGTTAGACTTGTAATGCAAGTTTGATTCACTTTATTTCCAGTAAGCTCAGTGTATCCAATTTATCTTTTGAATGCCTAACAGTTAGTCTGGTCTTGGTATGCCTTCAAATTGATTTCTCTTAACTACTTTATGGTTTTTTCCTATTTGTTAATACTTTATATTTTTGCTTGTAAGGAATTTCCACTCAAGTCTTGATGTAAGTGAAAGGATATGATACTAACAATTTGGGAAGATTTATTCCCTTCTTAGGAAAAAAATGTTAATGGGTTAAATTTGAACTTGTTTCCACTAGGAGAAAGGGTAGTTTTAAAATCTGTATTAGAGTGCACTTTTTGTTGACCTACTAAAATTTGAGCGCATATGATTGAAATAATGATTTTCAAATATAAGTTCCTTTTCCAGTTCCTTTTTGGTTTCTTTTTGCAAGGAATGCTCCTTCAAGGTTGTATTTATGATAAAAAAGAAAATGATCTACCTATAATTTAGCATCACAAGCTTCCTGTATAAGGAGCCAATTGTTTTGGTTTGATTTACTTGAATTTAGAAGTACCTGAGATTTTAATTCATAATAAGTTTGGTTGTAACTAATGAAGAAGCTCAATTAACTGTTTAATTCTAGTACATTTTTGCTCTCTGCTTACTTGAAAAACGTGAATGTTTGGACAGTGGCTGTATTTGTGAAGTGTGTGTGTTTATCTTTATAGGATCCTATGGTCATACTATTAAAAAATACAATTCCTTTGGTGATCTTGTTCAAGTGTTGGGTACCCCAGGCAAGAAAGGCACTGGTTTGACTCCCCTACAGTTTGATAACCCCGCAGAATTGTACGTAGCCGACACAGGAGATATTTACATCGTGGATGGAGACGGAGGATTGAATAACAGATTGATCAAATTGTCCCAAGGTACCTGGCTTAGCTTTGCATGGCATTGTAAGAATGTTATTTAGTAAGTTGCATTGCTTTAGTTTGCTTGATACTTGGTAAATATCATAACTGTTGCATGTTGTATATGAAGCTGTGTGTAAAGGGCTCTAGTGAGATGTGTGGGATGGCCAGTAATAAATGGTGCTGATGATAGGCTTGCTTAATTCTCAAAAGGTAGGCGTTTGCTTTGAACGACACTGGAAGCACTTTGGGGATTTATAGTGGGCTCAAGAAGTAAGTGCTTATCCTGTCCAGTTCAGAATAAGGAGATTGGGAACCTGACATCCCAGGGCTGAGGTATCCTTCAGTTTGATCAGCTAAAGTTTGTGTTTGTATTTTACTGTTGTTGTGTCCTCAGTAGTATTCTAGGTGCAGGTCTATTTCAGATAAAACCGTTAAGTGGTACTCTGCGGTATTGGTAAAGTAAAATGGGACTAGGAGGAGAAGCTTCTGTTGACTGGAGAAGTAGGGCAAGGGTTCCTAAAAGAAGTAGTTCTTGAACTACACTGATTTTGGTGGGAGGAGAAGGGAGATGGGAGGAACCTTCACAAGCTCCATCACACAAGGTCTCCAGGTGGTAATTAGCAAGTTTTCCAGGAAAGGAGCTTAGGATGTAATTTTTGAATAGTAGAAAGTACGATTTGGGATGTTGAAGGCTTATCAAAGAATTTTGAAGCCATAATTTTGCCTTTGAAATGTCTGAGGTTTTTTAGTGGGAAAGCGATGTTATAGAAGCAGTGTTTACAATAGACACTGTACCGAGATATATTTGCAGTAAGCGCTGTCATTTGGACAGGATATAAACCCCTACATGGAAGCTGTGTAGTCAGCTTATCACCCAGTAACTGAGTTTGGTTGGTGATAGTTAAAGGGAGGTGACGTAGGGATAAAGCAAGACTCAAAAAATTCTATGAAAGAAACAACCAAACTCAGGAGACAGATTGAATGGCTGTGATAAAAAAAATTGCCACAGGGGCACCTGGGTCGCTCAGTCGGTTAAGCATCTGACTTCGGCTCAGGTCACGATCTCGAGGTTTATGAGTTTGAGCCCTTTTGGGGCTGCTGCTGTCAGCACAGAGCCCACTTTGGATCCTCTGCCCGCCTCTTCTCCGCCCTTCCCCCACTTGCGCTCGTGCACTCTCTCTTTCTCTCTCTCTCAAAACTATCTTTTTAAAAAAATTGCCACAAACTAAATGGCTTAAATGGAAATGTTTTCTCTCGTAGTTTTGGAATCCAGAAGTCTGAACCTAATGGGCAGGCCATGCTCCCTCTAATGGCACAAGAGGAGAATCCCTCTTTGCCTCTCCGGCTTCCCGTGGCTCCAGACATTCCTTGGCTTGGGGCAGCATATCTCCAGTCTCTGCCTCTGTCTTCAGATGGCTTTCTTTTCTGTGTGTGTCTGTGTCTCAAATCTCCCTCTCCTTTCTCTTACAAGGACACTAGTCATTGGATTTAGGGTCCACCCTAAATCTAGGATCATCTCTTCACAAGATCCCTAACTTCGTTACATCTCCAAGACTCTGTGTCCAATAAAGTCACATTTACAGATACAGGAGTACCTGTGACTCGGGCTTGGGCATATCTTTAGGGGTAGAGGTAATAAAGGAGACAATATAAAGACAATGTGAATTTTTAAGCTCAGAGGAATTGTAGTACCAAATAACCGATTAGTTAGGAAGGGGTATCAGTTTGAGGGAGATGTTGACATGAATCACAGCAGTGGTTTTGAGTGATAAAAGATTCAAGTGGAGATAGTCATTAAAGAAGTCGATTAATTGCTTGACACAGAGAAGGAATTTTTTTTTCTGGTAAAGCATAAGAATTAAACAAAGTGGTATACCAACAGAAAGCCAGTAAAGCATAATCAATTGCAGGTATAATTGAATAGTTTGTTTGCCGCTTAAGACATACAATATAACATGCAAATGTGTCAGGTATTCTATATGTTGCTCTGACCAACTAACTATGTTTACCACTGTCCAGATTTTATGATACTTTGGCTGCATGGAGAACGGGGGACAGGGCCTGCCAAGTTCAACATACCTCACAGCGTTACAGTTGATTCGGCTGGTCGGGTAAAAAATACACTCTCGTTGTATCTGGAACTGTATCTAAATGTGTGTGTGTGTGTGTGTGTGTGTGTGTGTGTGTGTGTGTGTTGGTGTATGGGCCTATATACATATATATATATATATGGACCTTGGTGCACATGTGTGTTTCTGGACGTATAAATTATGTATGAATGTTTGTGGTTGTGTGTATCTGGGTATGTCTGGGCAGTTCCTTTGGGGCTGGGTATACCCATGTACTCTTACAAATGTTTGGGTCCCATACTGGAGAGAGTTCCCCAAATATTTAAAAATGAACAAAATAGATTTTCTATGTCACTTAAAGGTAGAAGGAACAAATAAAGGAATAGAACAATAAGTAACCTGAAGAAGAAATGAGTCACCCTCCCACTAAGAAAACTACGATGTGTTTGAATATATTTTTAACCTTAGAAATAAATTCATGCTAGAATATGTTGACCAAAAGGGAGAAGGGAGAGGTTAACCTCGGAAGCTTGAAAACAAGAGCCACCTTGGCAAGCTCTGTTCTCACTAGCTCCAGTGTGGGGAACAGAAAACTTTAACTGACGCATTTCAACCCATTTCTTTTTTCCCACCCGTCTCTTTTGCACACCGTTAAGCATACATACCACTTCTTTGGGGTTACTTTCCCAAAACCAAACCCCCACCCAAAATGTTACCTTAGTTTTTCCTGTTTTCCTGTAGTGGCCTGTACTTCCCCCATTATAGTAACTGTCACACTATCGTATCAATTAACTGTCTCCCTTGACAGAGTGTAGGCTGTATGAGGGCACGTACTGAGTCTCTTTTGCTTTCTATCTCGGCGTCTGGCACATGCTGGTCGTCTTATATGTAACTGAAATGACTAAAGGACTTACTACACACACAGTGGATGCATCAGGCAATCTTGGCTTCATACCGTTAGAAATTTAATCCGTTTCCACTTCTGGCTCTGTGTTTAGCAAGCAACCTTCTGATTGTGATTTGGCTTCCTGTGCAGACAAAATGAGAATGTTTTAATCATAAAATCTTCAGGTAGTTCTCAGTGTAGATAGGAAGATAACTGAACATGTGAATTTTGTCTGTAAATGGGGAGCTAGAAAGTTGGAATTCTGGTTTTAAACACATTACCCTGCTGAGCCTGGCTAACTTCTCCTTTTGTGGGATAAGAACAAGATCAAGTTTCTGAGCAGGCAAGACTTAGACCCTGGTAAATTCTCCACAGTGATAAGTGCCCTTTTGAGAGGCCTTGGAGAACATTTGACGGACATCCTCTGGCATTACTGAATGATGAGAAATGAGAATGTTCATTTCCGCACACTTGTGTTTTAACCACAGTCATGCTGTTCTGAACGTTTTACGTGATTGACTCAGTCATCATCCAAGCCTATGTGAAAAGTTCATTAGGTCCAGAGGTAAACTTGCCGGTGTTTCTTAAACAAGATTTCTCAGATTGTGTTCAGTAGGAAAGATAATGCTAACAATCTAAAGTATTATTCAGTCTTACGACCTAAACTATATTTCTTCCTTGGTCACTCATCTAAGACAGTAATCCGAAAATCTTTAAGGAAATCCATCCTTACTAAAGAATCATGGATCAGGAAAAGGTCTTGAGAAATTGCCTTACATAGAGATCAACAACCTCTCTAAAGTGAAACAGTTTATTTGTGTCTTATTGTAGATGAATTTAGTGGCTACTGAAACTCAAGCATACTGACAAATACATAGTTAGGGTTACCTTGAAGAAACAGTCCCTGAATCCACAAACCCAAGATCCTGAAAGGAGAAGAAGGTAGAGGTCAGTGGGGCAGGCCCATACTTCCAGTCCATTCTTACCCCTCTCTAATCCTAGCTGCATGTCATAAAATGATTTCGCTGTATGTATGCTGTAGGTTGCATGTATCAGATACAGTACATGAGATGCCATTTAACGTGAATCTACTCTCCTGTTTTATGACAGTAGTTTCCTTAGTAACTCATACCAGCCTATAGCAAAATGGAATTAAACCTGTTGTTAGCCTACTGTCATTCTTAAAAGTTACCGAAGTCTTCTAAGCTTCCTCTTCCAGTGGGTTGGCACTTTGGACATGCCTTGCTAAATAGCAGGTGGATGTTTAGTGATACTGCAGTAGGAATGAATACCCTAGCCTGGGCTCCTGAGGAACAAGGCTGTGTGTCTTTCTTTTTGTCTTCTAACCTAGCCCTGGAACTGGCAGGGTGGCAGTACTCAGCCAGAAGGTGAATGCCTGTGAGAGGAATGGATGAATTCTGTCCCTCCTCAGTGTTGCTCATGTTCCGCATCATGATGGAGGACTCCGGTTTTCTTGTTATTCGGGTGCTTGGTAGAGCGGGCAGAGTACTGTGTATGGGCTTGGAGTTGAGACAGGTGGCCTAAAGTGGCTCTCCCACGTATTGGAAGCTCACTTCAAGCAAGGGATTTAAACTTTCTGAACTTTAATTTCCTGTCTGAAGATAGGGCTTACCTTCTTTGAGGCCCTCTGAGAACCGCATGAGATGATGTATGGGAAACTAGTAGAAATGAACATCCATCCCGCCCCTCTCCCTTTTTGTTTTCTCATTATATGTGGATCTTTTCCAAAAAACTTTTTTTTGCTTTCTCAGGTATGGATTGCTGACCGAGGAAATAAAAGAATTCAAGTATTTGATAAAGACACTGGGGAGTGGTTAGGAGCATGGACTAATTGTTTCACAGAAGAGGGACCTTCTTCAGTCAGGTAACATTTTCCTTTTTTTTTTTTTGTTTTTTTAATGCTTTTTTAAATCTGATTTATGTTTGCTTCTCTGAAGAGCTAGCTGAAATGTCAAAATATTATTTTCAGAAGGTGGAAAAGGAACAGAAACAAGTTTGCAGAGAATATTTCAGATCCCAAGCAGAGGAAGAAAAGCAGTTAAAGTCCCAGTGCACTGTGGGATCGGGGTGTCAGATAACATATGCCGGACCTCCTACAGCTTTCACCCTCAGGGTACATGTGGTGAATTTTTAAACGTAGAACGGAAATAGAAATCTGGAGTCTGTGGTGTCAGCCTAGCACCGACTCTCCTGTCCATTAGTTTCATTTTGTGTGGTTCTTGCGTATTGCTTTTTGTTGTTGTTCAAGCTATTCTTTGGCTACATCTACCTTCACAAATCTTTATTCCCTCATAAACAGAATTAGACAAACTTAAATTCTCCTCGAAAGCAACCTTCAGCAAGTATAGGTGCCTATTGTTGTTAAGCGTTGTAGGGGAGAAAAATGTTGAAGAAGTCAACATTTATATTGATTTTGCATACATTTATTCTGTAAAATGTCTCTGTCCTTAGATTTACTCCCGACGGGAAGTACGTGATCGTAGCCCAGCTGAATCTCAGCAGGGTCTTACTGGTGGCCGCACCCCCAGTGGGAAGCATTGGCAACTGTTCCGTGATCAACACAATCCAACTAGCAGACCAGGTTTTACCTCATCTCTTAGATGTCAGCGGGAAGACTGGAGCAATCTATGTAGCAGAAATCGGAGCAAAGCAAGTGCAAAAATATGTCCCAGTGGAGGGCTATTTTCCTTCGTTCACACATTCGTAATGGTTCTTTTCCCGGAGATGTTTCAAGTGGAAGTTCAGATTCTCAAATTCATTGTCATGTCCTTACAAATCACGTTCAGGCACCAGTATTTGTTTCTTTATTTTCCCGTGATCTAGTGATGAGAAGAATTTGTTCTTATATCCTTCAGAACCGTATGTTTTGTTGCTGTTCTCCTGACTTAGTTTTACTTGTAAGTGCATAAGGCTATTTTAACGAAGGAAATGTAATTCTAAAAAATGGGGTCTGAAAGAGGGACTAAGACCATAAGGTAGGTATTTGCCCAGGAAGACTAATCCTCCCTGGGAGGAAGAGGGAAAGGAATAAAAACGGGTTTTGCAGGATATGTTGAACTTCACGTGAAGGACTACAAACCTCACCTTCTATAAAATGTACCTTTTGAGCGATTAAGTCAGATGGGCTCTTGATCAATGAGTACCCACAGGATGCTAGCTCCTAAAGATTCAGAGAGGAAGAATCAGGACTTACCTGTGTGAGCCTGTTCAGTAGCATCTAGTCCAGTGGGAGACAAGTGTGCAAACTGATACAAGCGTGTCAGCAGGCCTCAAGCGTGTCTTATAGGAACATCACATCTGACTGAGAGAATCCTGGAGATTTTGCAGGGAAAGTCCATTCGAGCTCCCAACTTGAGAAACCAAAGAGGGGAAAACAAGGTGGTCTAAATGGACAAGTTGTAAAAAGTTACAGACTTGCTGAGAACCCTGATAGGCTTTCTTTTAAAAGGCCAGCTTGGCCTGGGTCCTTTAGCTGGAAGATACTTCGTCTCAACCTCTAAATGTAGGAATAAGACAGCAGGCATTTAAGCACTTTACTGAAAGGGATCTTTACAAGTACTAACTGGGATGTTTTTTAATTAAAGGTACGACTGAAAATAGGGCCCTTCATTCCTTTTTTCCTCCTTCCCTCCCTCCCGACCTCCCTCCCCTTCCTTATCTTCTTTTTTTAAAACATGAACTCAGTTCATTCCTAACATCTGTCTACCTCAAAGAAGTTTTAGAATTGTATATATGGGGATCTGTTAAGGTGAATAATTTCTTAGCTTTCTATTTCTACGTCTCTCTACCCTTTGGTCTGAATACCAGATGAAAGACCATCTTTTCGGTTCTAGTTTATTCTGGGTTCTGTTCAGACCTCGCCGTATGATGATGTCAACTCATTCGTCCCCTTCTTCTTGTATTCACCTCCCTCCTTATCCCGGACTTGCACTGTAAATCGTGTAGCATGTGAGAAATCTTGAGCTGACTTTCCTCATCACCCATTGTAGCTGCCGTCTGTTTTCCAGACCTCAAGGAATTCACACTATTTTGATGCTCCGATCATATCTTGACACAGTTAGAAAGTTAAATCTACCAACAGGAAACTGTCCTGTGTTCCAAGGCCTTTGATAAGTGTGTTTGTGCCACTGACCAAGCTGTATGATCTTCAGTGAGTCTTCTTAGTTTTTCTCCTTAGTAAAATGGGAGCATCATTTCCTTCCTCCTTCAGAAATGCTGCAAGGATCATATGTACGACAGATACAAATGTGCCCTTTGAAATCTAAGCTCCCAGGGCATTCGAGGCAGAAATTCTTAAACAGAGATCCTTCCAGCTGCTTAATTTACCTGATAGCAACTGTCCAGTTTGCCTTAATTTTGCGTTGAGTGCTTTTTTCAAAACCTATCGTCGTGAACTTTATGCAGCTTAGCAAATATAGTAAATTTATTTGGATAGAAGGAAGTGATTTGAGAGTTTTGTTTTGTTTTGTTTTTAAGCCAGGACAAGAAGTGAAAAAAAAACCTCTTAGAAGGAATACAGGTTAGGTAAACTGATCTTGTCATTTTAAAAATGTTATAGTTAACTTTGTTTTATGCCAGTTTTTTATAAAACTTGTTGAAAGTATTGTTGCCATATATCTTGCTAAAAGTGTTTATTAGCATACTTGTAATCATAGTATTTCACTTTTTTCCTTTGGGTTAATTGGTTAAATGATTGAGAAAATGTGTTGTATTTTGACTAAAAAATATGAATTAAACTTTTGGAAAGAAAAGGCAGTATTATCTGGCTCTCTAATGAATGTTTGATTTTATTGTTATAAAAGCAGTTTTAGAACTTCTTATTCTGTTAAAGAATTTCAGCAATCCTGATAGCACAAGTTGGCACTGAGAGAATATCCTTCATTCACGTGTAAAGTATAGGCTACATCTCCCGGAGGGGGAGATTACTTTTCTAAATTAGGGAACCAAAGACTGTATCTTCCCTAACCCCTATTAGAACATCGGGTCTCTATGATGGAATTATTTGTCCGCAGAGGCAGCCTGTGTGAAATCAAGAGGGTAAACTAAGAAGACCCATATAATTTGTGCTTCGGTCACTTACCAGGTCAAAAGACTGCTTCAAGCATTGCGGTCGTCAGGCTAAATAAAGGCAGTCAAGTCCCAACTTTTATTCTGCATTTGTTGATTTTGAACCCTGGATTTTAAAACAGGGTACATTGGATAGCCCACACTGCAACTGGAAACTGCCAGATTTTTGCTCCTTTGACTCACCAAAATAAGTCTGTTGGAATCAAGAAGAAAAAAAAAAAGTACCCTAAATGTATGACTTTCTTTTACTCTTTAAAATTTCAGCGATAATCAAAGAAAAAAAACCTTTAAAAAAAGAGATTCATTTATTCAACAAAAACGTGAAAGCGCATATGTGTGAAGGCTCTCAGGCAGGTGTCCTCTGCCCTCGCCCTCGTAGTTGGCCATCTACTGGACAGAAGTTTCCTTTCAGTTCGCCCTGGGAGGTGCCTTCCTTGCACTGGTGGTGTCTTACGTTCTTGGTACAAGAGAGGGCGGTAGAGTCCTGCTTACAAGCATTTCTTGAAACCAGAAGTGGATTTTCATCTTTATACTTTGACTTTTTTAACAATTGAGGTAAACCATACTTTTTTTTCTTTAGCTTGTGTATCTTGAGGAAATTAGCTTGTAGGTGACCTCCTTCCCAAGGATTATTGGGATATTTACTGTTGAGACATTTCCATGTTTTAAAAAAAACCAAAACACTTTTTTTTTAATATTTTAAAAATTTTTAATGTTTATTTCTATTTGAAAGAGAGAGAGTGGGGGAGGGGCAGAGAGAGAGAGAGGGAGACACAGAATCGGAAGCAGGCTCCGGGCTCTGAGCTGTCAGCACAGAGCCCGACGCGGGGCTCGAACTCCCGAACCGCGAGGTCGTGACCTGAGCCGAGGTCGGACGCGCAACCGACCGAGCCATCCAGGTGCCTCAAAACACTTTCAATAAAAGCCAAACTAACAGCCAGAAGGGAATAGCTTATTTTAAACTGTAACCTGAAGAGGAGTTTAGTGTAATAGAAAATACATTCATATTAGCAGAAAATTATTCCTTTTCTCCTTACTAGATTTTTTTGTTTTAAACAATTTTGCTTCATAGTTGCTGACTCTTTTACAAATATTATTTACAAAGAGGCCCAGTGATTTCTCCACCAGACACTTACCCATAGAATCCATGAGTTTATAGAGTAAGTTAGTCCTGTGAACATGTAGTGACATATAGATACTCCCTTTGTATGTAAGAACTGAGTGGAATTTAAGCAGTGAAAAATAGCGCTTTTTGAAACTTTTGTTTCTTCCGTGGTAAACAATGAAAGGATATTGTTATGATTTAATTCTGCCTTTATGTCAAAGTGGCCCATCTTGGGGGATCCTGTTTTCAGCGCCTATAATAGTCTGTGACCCTGGTAAACAGATTTGTGGTGTGGAGTTTCCCTTCGGATGCTACATGTAAGAATCCCACAAATAGACTCTAATCCAAAAGCAGTTGACCAAAATAATAACATGGTGTTTGGAAATAATTCTGAGACCTTCAAAGGGTGATCAAGAGCATAGGATTACTGAGCTGTCCTTCAGAATGAAGATAATAAATGGAAATAAGTATGGCCCGTTGGTCCAGCTTAGTGAAAGAACATTCTAGCAAAGAGCTGTTCAGCAGTGGAACAGACTGTGTTCATATGGGAAGTGGTAAAGTTCAGTGATTCAGAACCCGAAATCTGGAGTTAGGTTGCCCTGGGTTCTGATCCAAGCTCTGCCACTTACTTGCTGCGTTGTTCTGACACTGCCTCATTCTTCTCCTTTGTGAAATGGAAATATTTGTATTTTCCTCATAGGGTCATTGTGAATAGAAATGAGATTGTGCGGGTAGAACATTAAACCTAGTCCCTGACACACAGTAAGCACTCCCCAGTCCTTAAGAGACTCGTTGGAGGTATGTCAGCCAGAGACCGGCAGTCGTGCCATCTTTGGGCAGAAATTCTTACCCTGGGAAGATGAGAAGACCAGATGACCTTCCCTATGGTATGATTCTGTGTTTAGTCACACTATTGAAGACTAAAGATACCGTTGTAATACACTGAGTCATCTGTCATTTAGGAATGGCCACTTTTTAGTCATCTAGGAATATGGTGGTGAACAAGGTAGACTCCTTTTCTGGAATACACATTCTACATTGGGAAACAGAACAGTTTGAGTGAAAAAGTGAGATTCTGATGAGACTTTGTGGTAAATACTAACACTTGGTTGGCTAAACACCCATTCTCAATTGTCTTCCTTCTACCACTTTGGAGACTGGAAGAGCTAGGTGCTTGCTTTCTCAGCTTAACCAGCATCTAGGGGTAGTCGCATGATGTTCTGGCCAGTGCAACATAAATGGAAGTCTACTGGGGGATTTTTGGAGAATCATTTGCTTTTGGATTTAAGAGAATAAACAGGTATGCTTAGCACCACCACCTTCTCCCTCCTTCCCTGACGAACTTGAATGTAATGCCTTGAGTTGCAGCAGCCATCTTGGAACTATAAAGCAACAAATGACTTTTTAAGGAAGGCAGAAAGAAGGCTGGGTTTTTATCATTGGGGAACCACTGTATTGGCCTGGTAATTCCTTACTCTAGATTTTTATGTGAGATAATTAAATGTTTTAGTTAACTTAAGCCAGTGTTTTGGTTGGGTGTTTTCTTGCAGATAAAAAGCATTCCTAAGAAATTCAGTATTAAATTAACCTATGTTCATTTGGATTGATATTTTTTTTATGGTTTTTAAGATTCTATATCCAGGAAAATAGTCTGCTCTTATGTCTTATTTTATGTCCTTTAATAAGATGTTTTTGGTGGTTTTTTTTTTTTTTTTAATTTAGATTCTGTGCATTTCTTTTGAGACACATTTAGGTTCCTGTGTCAAATTTATCCTGCACATTTATTAATTATAGCTACTAGAGTAGGATTTTTTCCCCATTGCTAATTAGTTTTGGGTGGTATAGAGAAAGGGTATCAATTCTTTCTTATGTATGTCATATCTGTTCACCTTAATAAACCCTTATTAATTTTAATTAGCTATTATAGATATTCAGACTTTGTAGGTATACCACTCTGAAAATAAAGATAACTATATGCCTTTCAAGATTTTTATTGCTTGTTTGATTTTTTAAAATTTTATTGCATTAGCTACATTGTTCAAAACAATGTTAAATGATAGTAGCGATATGATGTATCTTTGTCTTATTTTTTATTTTAATGGAAATATTGGTACTTTACCAAATATGATATTTGCTATTGAATGTTGGTAATTTTCATACTTAGTTTTTTAATCTCAGAATTTTATTAAGAATTATTGCTTAATTTTGGGGTGCCTGGTTGGCTCTGTTGGTTAAGCGTCCGACTTCGGCTCAGGTCATGATCTCACAGCTCATGGGTTCGAACCCCACATCGTGCTCTGTGCTGACAGCTCAGAGCCTGGAGCCTGCTTCAGATTCTGTGTCTCCCACTCTCTCTGCCCCTCCCCCGCCCCTAAAAAATAAACATTAAAAAAAAATTTTTTTTAATAGTTGTAAAGAATTATTGCTTAATTTTATAATGGCTTTTGGCATTGATGTGTACAATATATTGACTAATGAAAGGTACAGATATTTTCTTATGGTTATTGTTAGAAAAACTTTAGTTGGTAATTGATTTCTTGCTTGAAACTTCTATTCTTCAAAGAAAGAGGGCAGTAGAGTGCCATCATATAGAATTTATCAATTATGGTCCACCCATCTCCAAAAAGAATTTGAGCCTCTTTACGATAACATTTTAAAAATATGTTAAAATAGAGTAATGTCAAAAATTGCATAGAAGGGAGGAAAACACATTTATTCAAAACCTGGATTCATAGTTATGCAATTAAGCATTAAGTTAATTCTGAGTTTTCTCGTAGCCAAAGAAGGAAATGTGGATATATAATTTTCATCTAATAAAAGGAAATAGATCCATTCTTTAAGGAAGCAAGAACTTTTTTCCCCATTTTTCCATTGCATGGACCTTTAAAGGTGAAATGAAACAATATTTATAAAATATATTTTTTATAATTTATATAAGTTATATAAACTATTTATAAAAATCTTTATAAAACAAAAATTTAATATAACACGAAGAAACTTTTTTTTTAATGTAATGAAAAATCACGGGAGGTGTGAGAAAGGGATAGGGTCTTTAAGCCAGTAGTTCAATAAATATTAAGTATTCTTATTTGTCATATACACCACGGATTGGACGCACAGTCTTTGTCAGGGCTTGATAGAATGATGGTGGTAATGTTCTGTATTTCTGCTGTCCAGCATGGTAGCCCCTAGCACATGGGCTTTTGAGCACTTGAAATGTAGTTTGTGTGTCTGAGGAACTGAATTTTCTACTTTCTTTTTACTTAATTTAAATCGTTACATATGGCTATTGGCTACTGTATTGGACAAACACAGCAGGTGACTAGGTTTTCATAATAATGGCCAGCAGTTTGTTTCGACTCAGTTTCCTTGTTCGTTTGTATGATTTGCTTTCTCTGTAGTGTGGCCTTTTGGCAATGTTTCTAATAATTCCACTAAGATTAAAGATGAAAACTTATCATGCATCTTGAAATACTTCATTGTTGAATCTTTTGTTAAATATTTTCCAAATGAAAGTGAAGTCATTCTGTTCAGAACTGAGGAAAATGGTTCTCAAAAAGCTTCTAAGTGTTTATGTGTGCTTGTACTTACTTATCAGCTCACTTCTGGGAGCATATCTGTTTTTCTATCTTTTTTTTTCCCCCCTGAAAAGAAACTATTTTTCACATGCAACAGCTCAGGTTTCAATGCAAACTTGTCTCACATAGATTTTTTTTTTTAATGTTTCTTTATTCTTGAGAGACAGAGATAGAGGGCAAGCAGGGGAGCGGCAGAGAGAGAGGGAGACAGAATCTCAAGCAGGCTCCACACTGTCAGCAAGGAGCCCGACACGTGGCTCAAACCCACAAACTGTGAGATCATGTCCTGAGCTGAAACCAAGAGTCAGACGCTTAAACAACTGAGCCACCCAGGTCCCCCCATATAGATTTTTTAATGCATTCCATAGAGGTATTCACAGTAATTGTTGCAAATATCTTAAAAATCAGGTTAGAAGGCACTAAAATGCAATCACAGCTTCATTACTGGTAATATTGAATTATTGCATCTTTACTAATGATTGTATTAGTTTCCATCTTTATTTGTATGCTTTAATTTTTTTTAAACCTTCTTTTTATTTTTTGAGAGACAGAGAGAGACAGAGCATGAGCAGGGGAGGGGCAGAGAGAGAGGGAGACACCGAATCCGAAGCAGGCTCCAGGCTCTGAGCTATCAGCACAGAGCCCGACGCGGGGCTCGAACTCACAAACTGTGAGATCACGACCTGAGCCGAAGTTGGACGTTCAACCAACTGAGCCACCCAGGCACCCCTGGAATATAAATTTTCATATAAGGCTGAGATTAATTTGTTCAGTGCCCAAGTGTCTGGAACGTAGTAGGTGTCGTTCATTTAGTCCACACTTGACCAAGTGACCACCTACTTGATCACCTACTAGTTAATGATCTACTCAACTTTTATATTAATAGTTATTGGATCATTAACTAGCTTAAGCTTCTCAGGTCAAATAATCTTTTAATCTATCTACTTGGATTTTATTTCAGTCTGCACTTGCCCTACTCTATTTTCTTGAGACCTATTTCCTTTCATATTTCCTTTCTGCTTGCCTTTATTCATTTGTCACTGTTTGACCATTCCTCCCCCTCCCCAATTCTGGATTTGTTTCCTTTTTCAGAATTCAGGGCCTCACTAGAATATCCATACTAATATTGTGACTTTGAGCATTGCTATCTCTATTGCTTATTTTTTTCTGTAGAGAGAGGACTCGTATGCCACCTCCTGCTTCTTCCTCATCAAATTAGGTACAAGAATCTATTGTCCTTCCCTAGGTATTGAAATACTGTTTTCAAAGAAATTTCGAAAACGTTCTGTATTCCATATTACATTTCACACAGACACCTCCAACCTGCTTTCCTATTGTTTCTCCCCGTAAATCCACTTTTGAACGTTACTTTCTCAACAACTGCTGTATTTTTTGTGTCCAGCTGGCATTCAGTGGCTTTGCAGATGTGACTGCATTAGGGATTTTGAGATGCAATTATCCTAGATTATCTGGGTGGGCCCTAATAGAATCACATGTTTCATCGTAAGAGGGAAGCAGAGGGAGATCTGCCATATAGAAGGGGAGTCAGTATGGCCACAAAGGCAGAGATTGGAGTGATGCCACCAAAGCCAAGGAAAGCCAACGGCCACCAGAAACTGGAAGAGGCAAGGGAGAGATTCCTCCTCAGCACTTCCACAGTGGACGTGGCCCTGCCTGGGCTTTGATTCTGGCCTCGTGATACTGATTTGGGACTTTAGGTCTTCCACGTTGTGAAAGAATATAAGTTTCTGTGATTTTTAAGCCCCTAAGTTGGTGATACTTTGCTGCAGCAGCTGTAGGAAAGTAATACCGAGCTGATACCTGGAAAATATACCTAAAGATGTAAAAGTATAATATGAAATTGGATAATAGGTAGAAGCTGGAAAAAATTTGTAAGTATGATGTAAACAAGATTAGATTGCTTTAGATGGTTGGTAGAAAGATATTAAAGACGTAACTGGTGAGAGCTCGGAAGGAACTGAGCACAGTGTTGAAACCCTGTATTATCTTAGATAATACATGCATCGTAAACAGACTGTTAGTAAACATTTGAATTTAAAGGTGTTGCTAGTAAAGGTTCAGAAGGAAATGAGGAACATGTTTTTGGAAACTGGAGGAAAGGGGATATTTGTTATATGGTGGGAACACACAAGAATGGCTACAAATTATGAAACTATGGACTACCTTTACCTTGCTGGAAAAAGTAAGGCCAATCTAGAATTCTGTATCCAACAAATGTTTCTTTGAAATTTGAAGAAAAGGAAAGATATTTCAAACATTCAAGCTGGAATGTTCATTGCCATCAAATATATACTACAAGAAATAGTAAATGGAGATCTTTAGTCTGAATGAAAGTAATACCATTTGAAAACTTGGATCTACACAAAGGAATAAGAAGGGCCTGAATTGGGGCACTGGGGTGGCTCAGTCGGTTAAGCATCCAACTTCAGCTCAAGTCATGATTTCACGGTTCGTGGGTTCAAGCCCCACATCTGGCTCTGGGCTGACAGCTCAGAGCCTGGAGCCTGCTTCAGATTCCGTGTCTCCCTCTCTGTCTGCCCCTTCCCTGCTCACACTTCGTCTCTCTCTGCCTCTCAAAATTGAGTAAACAACAACAACAACAACAACAACAAAAAGAAGGGCTTGAATTGGAAAAATCTATGGCTAAATATAAAGAACTTTTTTTCTTTTAGAAAAATTTTTTTATAGATAAGTGACTATCGGGGTGCCTAGGTGGCTCAGTCAGTTAAGCATCTGACTCTTGATTTCGGCCTAGGTCATGATCTCATGGTTCGGGAGAACCTGCCCCACGTTGGGCTCTGCACTGACAGCTTGGAGCTTGCTCGTGATTCTCTCCCTCTCTCTCTGCCCCTGCCTCGCTTGCATGCATGGGCTCTCTCTCTCTCTCTCTCAAAATAAAAATGAATAAATAAACATTAAAAAAAAGGTAACTGACCATTTGAAGCAGAACTAATGACTGATGAATTTATATAACATGTAGAAGTAAAAAAATGACAAAAATATCACAAAAGATGAGATGAGAAAATGAAACCATGCTGTTGTAAAAATATGAGAAATAATATAATATTTGAAGTAGATTCTGACAATGTAAAGAGGAGTGTTGTAAATTCTATTGCAACCAAAAATAAAACAAACACATACGGAATAGCCAATAGAAAAAGGTAAAACTCTATCTTCATTTTGGTGATTAAAATATCTGTATGTCATTTGGTGATTAAAATATCTCTCAAGATTCAGCAAACCATACACTTAAAATGGGTGGGTTTTACTGAAGGTAAATTAAGCCTCGATAGATTTGAGTAAAAAATGAAACTGAAGATTGGAGAATGGGAACAGAAACGAGAGAAGATGGGAAAACGGAGAATGAAAACAACAGAAAAGAGACTTCGGTGGAGGAATGGTGGCGGAGAGAATAGCTGTTGGATAACCTTGACCCACAAGTACATCTGGTGAGTGAAAGAACGTGATTAGGTGTAAGAGGAAGTAAAAAGAATGTGAACAGCAGTTGTACAGCAGATGCCAGGAAAACAAAATGAATGAATTCATTGTCAACTGAAACCAGAGAGCCAGAATATTGAATGTCAGGTATTGTCATTTCCTTTAGTTTCCTTAGCCATGGTTTGTAGCCTCGAGAAAGCACCGAGGAGGCATTACTAAGGGTTAGGAATTGCAGAGCACATATGGCTCGGAAGTACGTAGTGTTAGTAAAGCAAGGTAGTTAAGACTGCACAGTATTTAAAGGGTAGGAGCAGTAAACCTTGGTTAGGAAAGAACAGGTAGAGCATGTATGAAATATAGGAAAGGTGAAATGTCAGAATGGGACTAAGAAAAATATTTTCTATGATCCGTTGATACATGATGCAACCTGAGCTTTCCAAAGTTGTGTAGTAATGGTAGGTAGCTGAGGCTGAAAAGAGAAAACACTTCTACTGGGTACAGACTTAAAAAAAACTCCCTCCCTTCTCTGTAGGGAATAATCTCAATGGACATCAAACTTATCAACTTGTACCTTTGACAGAAATGTATTTCTCATTCTCCTTAGTGTATGGATCTCGATGACACATTTTTTAAGAGTTACTTGGTGCCCAGTCTCTCAATTCATTGTGGGCCTTACAGACCACAGTGCAGGGTATGCTTTAAGGTGTAACTCCTAAAAGCATAAGCCAAGTTCACTATAGACAAAAAAAACAAAACAAAACAAAAAAAAAAAAAAAACGAAAAAACATTGGACTAAAATGTTTTTAGCCTCTCAGGGCCTTAATAGGGCTGATGATGGATGATTCCTACCCGAGAAAAAGAGGACAAAGAGATTTTGGCTCATCAATAAAGCACCTGACTCCTTGAGAAATGTCTGGAGATTGAATTTAAAGTCAATCTTAAATTAATTTGACAAATGCACATAAAGAGTATTACCTGCACCAACTGTATGTCAGACCTATAAGTATCTATGTAGAAACAACAGCTTATAATTAATACAGAAAAAAAAAGAACACTACTTTTCCTGGTTAGGAGCATAGAAAAGGCAAGTTTGAAACAAAAGTGTCATTCGGACATTTGATAGGACATCAGCTATCAAGATCATGACTTATTTTTTAATAGCTTTGGAAATGTTTCTTGAAGATTCTCCTCTTGCACTGACCTCTCCCCTTTCAATTCATAAAGTACTACTGTCTATTTGTCACTTTTTTACTTAAATGTATTCTCAATTGCTTCTGTATGTCTTTAAAAAAAATTTTTTTTTAATGTTTATTTTTGAGACACAGAGAGAGACAGAGCATGAGCAGGGGAGGGGCAGAGAGAGAGGGGGAGACACAGAATCTGAAGCAGCTCCAGGCTCTGAGCTGTCAGCACAGAGCCCGACATGGGGCTTGAACCCGTAAACTGTGAGATCACGACCTGAGCCGAAGTTGGATGCTTAACCAACTGAGCCACCCAGGTGCCCCATCAATTGCTTCTGTACGTCTTGACCTCCATCAAACTTGCAAAATAATAGAGAATGGAATTTTGGTATCTTTCATAATGCTTTGTCTAGTGCTACACACATAATAAATGCTCGATTAATACAGTCACACCTGATTCTGAGATCCTTCAATGGTAGAGAATAAGAGAGCTATAAGGCAGAATTTCCAGTCTCAGAGGTGAGTCAAGAGCAACAAGGATGTATCAAGGAGGAGTCTCTCACAGTGACTGGTGCAAGCACAGAAAGGAGGAAGGGCTCTTTCTCCAGAACTTAAGTACCCACTTGTTAGACCCAAAGGAGCCCTCCCTTAAACAGGTTAACTTTCTGTCCCCTATGTGACTATACAAGGATAATCTCAACCTTTCTCATCAGGAGAGGATTGAAAGGTCTGATAATGGCATGAGCCACTCACCTGTATCCTCTCGTCCTCCATCAGAAGACTTCCAGAACCTGGAATACCACCATCTGATACAATGACTAGCCATGGGAGGCAGCGGTAAAGTGAAGAATTGGAAATTCTTCCCAGGTGTGGCGTGCTATTGGGTGGGTCATCTACCCCTCTCTAAGTCGCCTCTCCTCTGTACAACTGGATCTCATAATGTCAATGCATGTTGAATAAATTTCCAGTCTACTCGAGGTCTAGAGAGCAGGAAACGCACCAAAGGCACTTCTAAACGAGCAGAATCCTTTCCAAAGGGACGCCTCCATATCTGGGGACATTTTTGTTTTAACTATGTACATTCCCAGAATAGTCAGATCACCTCTGCCTAGGAATCAGGGATGTGGTCACAGAGAGTCCTTTACCTTAAAAGGCAAGAAATTGGAAAAACAGTGCATGATGGCCCTCATTTCACCTCCACTTGCAGTGGGATCTCAGACAAGTCATTCAAACTCCCCAGACCCATTTCCTCTTCTAAAATACGATCGTGACAATGGTTCCTGCCTCGTGAGAATATTGTGAGGATTTATTGAAATACTGCACTTAAAGAGCTTGGAACCATGTGAGGCACATAGATACCGTTCAATAAATACTAGTTATTATTTACTAGGTGCTTTATTGAGCATACTAGAGAGGAGCACAACAGATACAGCTGTCAGGATACTTGATACTTTGTGGGACTCACAAACTTCATGACTTGAATTCAAGGCTGTTTTAGGACCTTGAAAGAACCATGGGCCTCTTGTTTGGAAGACCCCAATACACAAAATAAACAGATAAAATATATATAGTCAGATTCTCAAGTCAATGGAATTGCTGTCATAACATTTTTGAAAATACATATAATTTTACTATTGACAGCTTTCCTCATTTTGGATATATTTTTTTTAGGTCTGAAAGATTTTTTGAGAGAGAGAGAGCGCATGTGCGTACGTTCGCACATACACGCAGAAGCAAGGGAGGGGCAGGGGGAGAGGAAGAGAGAATCTTAAACGGAGTCCAGGCCCGGCAAGGAGCCGACGTGGGGCTTGATCTCATGACTGTAAGATCATGACCTGAGCTGAAATCAAGAGTCTGATGATGCTCAAGCGACTGAGCCACCCAGGCGCCCCAGGTCCAAAACACTTTTCAAATGATAATTGCCACTGTGCGTTGAGTGCTTAATGCTCACCAGATTCTGTCCTACGAGCATTACATACCTTCACTTATTTAATCCTCACAATAACCACGAGATAGGTACCTCTACTGCCTCCATTGTACAGATGAGAAAAACCAAAGCGCAGAGAACCTAAGTGGCTTCCCCTGATGGCATAGCTAGTAAGGAGCGGAGCTCACGTAATGTCCCACCCAACATGACACCAGTAGAGCTTGAGTACTTGTCCGAAATGGCACAACTAGGAAGGACAGAGCTCAAGGTACTTGACCAACGTGACAAAACTATGAACTGGTAGAGCTAAAGGAACTTGTCTACTAGGGCAACAACTGGTAACTAGCAGGCTTCAAGCAACTTCCCAAGATGGCACAGCTGGTAAGGGGCCGTGACTAAGTACCCTCCCAGGTCACACAGCCTGTGAGGGGTGGAGACGATAGGTGGTCGAGCACCACACTCTTACGCTTCTGTAGTGTCTGTAGTACTCTTTCTTCTGTAGTTCATTGGTTCTGGGCTCTATGCAGTGACTCTTAACAGACAATACGGCCTTCAGTTTACATTTGTCTTCTCCCTCATTTCTTCAAAGTGGGTCTTAAGACAAAAAAAGCCTTTTTTTCTTGCCTTTGGGAGGCAAGGGAAGAGGAGCACTGAAAAGCCTGCCCCCCACTGCAACCACCCATCTAGAACGGAAGAGCCCTAAGGCTAGAATGTTGGCTTTTTCTGAGGAGCACAAAGTCGGCTGAGGCTTGTGGCTGGAGAGGAGGAAGAAACGGGTTTAGGATTAGGAAACGGCGAGTGCACCACTTGGCTTGGTATAAAATTTAAGATTCACCAAAACACTCAATAATCAAGAAAATTTAATAAAATATTTTTGAAAATTTAAACAGGGAAAAAAATAAAGAAGAAAATATCAAACTTTTAAATAAAGGCCAATAGTAGGTGAAGCAATTGAGGCCAAGTCATGCAAGATGAGTGTTCGAGAGACTGCATTAAAATGTTATTTACGTGAGTCACTGCATTTTTAGAAACCCCTTAAATTTTGTGGCCGAGCAGAGTGCCTCACGCACCTCATCCTTATCCTGAATTGGGGAAGAAGAGAAGGCTTGGCATCCATTGGAGCCGGAGGAATAATCCTGGGGCCTCACATGAAAAAAGAGGGCATGAAGCCTCACTAAGAACATCCCGTGCCAGGTTCCCTGTCATACATTATTTCCTTTACTCCTGACAGCTACCCTTCAAGGCAACTGTTAGCATGATCGCTTTTTGAAAAGTTTATTTATTTATTGTTGAGCGTGAGAGCGAGAGCAAGCAGGGGAGAGGCAGAGAGAGAGGGAGAGAAAGAATCCCAAGCAGGCTCTGTGCTCTCAGTGTGGATCCTGACACAGGGCTTGATCTCACGGTTTGTGAGATCATGACCTGAGCCAAAATGAAGAGTCAGGGCTTAACCCTATTGAGCCCCCCAGCGGTCCCGGCATTACCATTTATATAAGGGAGCTGAAGGCCAAAGTTACAAGGATAGAAAGTAGCCAAGCTGAGTTTCCAGATCTCCCTGCCTCTGGAGCCTGGCTATCCCCACTACTGGCCGGTACGTGCCTAATAGCTAATAAGCAGAATTCTTGACATTTTTTTTCATTTTTAGGTCATAAGTTCTATCACATGAAGACAGAAATCACAATGAGAAATTTCACTGACTTGACCCCTCTGGAGGCTGCCTGGAATTTTAAAGAACAGATTTCCTCTCCTGGTACTTGAAAAAACTATAGTTCCTCCCAAGTCACTCATGTATTAACGGCTCGGGACATAAGAGTGTTGAAGGAATGCACCCTTTTAGTATTGCTGTACCATTTTCTGGGCCACAGCATATTTGGAATAGAAATGATCAGTTAAGTGAATTCAGTGACAATTTACACTTGTGTTGTAAATCCAGCCCGTTATTTATGGTAATCCAATTTTGGGTGCAGCGGAAAGAGAGTGGGCTTGGAGTCTGAAATGAAATCGACTGCCAGTATGTTACTTTGAATCATTTATTGAAATCTCTCTGGGGTTTCAGTGTCCTTTTGTACAAAATAATAGTTTTTTTCCCCCCATGAAAATGAGATATATGAAATCCTGCCTCCCTTAAATCGGCATGACCCAGTGATGAAGAACCTACGTTGTGATTTCTACTTGAACATCAGGAACCCAGGTTCAGTCAATACTTCTACACTGCCAGATGTAATTAAGGCATAGGGCCCTCCTTGATCTAAGAAAATAATTAAAACTATTAGTAAACAAGTGCACATAGATCTGACTCCACTGGTTACTTCATCATTGCTGTCTTCTATTGTCACTATTGGCATCTATCACAGCTTGGGCTCTGGTCCATAAATAGACAGCTATTATAGCTGCATTATTATCATCTTGTTTGTACAAGTTCTGCTGTGAACAATAACCATTTATTATCTAAGAAATCACCTTTGGCTTCCATAAACTAATATTCTATGAATTCATAGACCGGGCATAGTATTTCAGGCAGATTTAATCAAATACATTTTTTGTGCCCCAATAGATTTTGGGCATAACTCTGCTGTATTTATTTAATCTTTGTATTCTCAATGGCAGGTACAATGCCTGGCTTGTGATAGGTTCCTCAAGAGACAATACTTGATCCTTGATGGACATCACTAAAACAGCTGGGGTTTTTGTTTGTTTATTTCATCCGTGGGTATATAAATATTCTAAAAACTAGGCTCTCCAGAGTCTGCTATACCGCTTAGCAAATGACCCATGAATCAGAGCATCAGATTGAAAAGTAAGGATTAGGGACTAAAAGATCCTGGTGTTTGATACTGGTCTAGCTTTTGACTTATTGGAACTAATTTACCTGAGTTGAGGTTTTTTTGTGTGTTTTGTTTTTTTTTTTGAGAGAGAGAGAGAGAGCACGAGTTGGGGAAAGGGGCACAGGGAGAGAGACAGTCCCAAGCTGGCTCCACACTCAGTGTGGAGCCGGATGTAGGGCTCGATCCCATGACCCTGGGATCATGAACTGAGCCTTAATCAACAGTGTTAGACACTCAACCGACTGAACCACCCAGAAACCCCATTGGACCTAATTCAGATCAAAGACCAATTCTTGCCATTTAGCTTCATTTTCTAATATTTGGGCATTTGATCCTTTAGAAAGATCTTTGGGGCATTCATTCATCTAACAAATATATGTCAGCTAATGGAGTTCAGTCCTATACACAGCCATAACACATTATTCTTTCAAGGCTGCATCCTGTGGCAGCTCCCTGTATGAGAATGATGGGTAGAATGTACATTCCAACAATGGGAGAGGAAATGAGGGGCCTCCAATTGCCCAGGTTCAGCTCAAGGGTCCAACAGGTGGCCACATCCTCCCGATGACCTCCTCCAGCAGTCTGGTATAAAGGAGGAAAGAGAAATGAGTAATCTTGTGACTTTAGAATCTATGGCACCAGATTCTCTCCCTAGAACCGGATGAGGAGAGTCAGGGACAGTAAGGAGTTAAGAATGACTCCAGATTTTTGGCTTGAGGTTTCTGGAAAAGGAAACTAAAGACTCTCGACAGATTTGGAGCAAAAAAGCAAAGAACTTAATTTGGGACATGGCTTGACGTTGACATGCTTGTGGCATATTTAACATTAGATGTCTTACAGGCAGTTGGATATCCCAGCCTGGAGCTCTGGAAAAAGGTCTGGGCTGAGATGGGGATTTGGGAGATATCTTTTGCTTAGGTAGAAGTGGAAACTAAGCCAATAAGTGAGATCACTCAGAGTGGAAAGAGTAATGGAAGAGTGAGAACTGAAGTCTCAAGCAACAAGTTTTAAGAGGAGAGTAAGGAGAAGAGTTAGTGAAGGACACTGTGAAGGAGCAACCAGAAGAGTGGGAGGAAATCTGGGGGAGAGTAATATGACAGCAAGAATAATTTTAAGAAGAGGATGTGGTCAGCGTTTCAACATGTGAAAGACAGACCAAATAATGACATGACCATTGGGTTGAGCCAAGAGGAGGTTCTCAGTAACTTGGGTAACTGCAATTTCAGTTAAACAATCTGGGAAGATGGGAACCAACTTGCCATGGGTTGAGAAATCAAGTGGAGGTGAAGGAGAGATGAACAGTGCAATTTTCAAGAAGCTTGCCTGAGAAGAGAACGGGAGAAATAGAGTGGGCAGCTAATGAGGAAGGATCCAGGATTTAATGCATTTATGTCTGGTTTTAAGATTGAAGAGAACTGTAAATATTTGCTGAGAGGAGAAGAGAGTTTAAAAATGGAAAAGAAGGGATGGTTGTCACAGGAAGGGACGGGAAACCACAGAATGGGCAGTGGAGTTTGCCCTCGTTTTTCTTATACCTTAAGCTCCTTCCACCAAATTGGGAAAGCAAGAGAAAGAATACCACAGAGGGAGGGGAAAACATTTGTTTTCTCCCTACCTACCTACCCATAACTTCCCACTTTTTCTCTACAGTGAGCCCAAGATTTTGAAGACACGCACATTCATAGGCACAGAGATTTTGTGTCGGAACAATGTTATAAATAAAAAGTATAGTTGTGATTGGTATAAACCTCTCACTTAAACCACACAAAGCTGCACTGGCTTGATCTCAAACACCGGGTAGACTTGAAGCTATTGTTAACTCAGTTATCTTAAAGTGCATCCTTAGGATTTTTGTGGTATTACAGAATTGGCGATAATCAGTTCCCAAGACATTACAGCTCTTTCTGTGATCCCTGCGAGTATTAATTTAGATACTTCAGAAGGGAGGGAAGTCTGTCCCCGTACTGTCAGTTTATTAGTCAAGTGGGACGGAAAGGATGCATATTTGCTCCAATTCTCCATCTTTCTCTCATTTTTCAAGTGAAGAGACAGATTACCATTGGAACAAAATGTGCTCTCACTGCGTGGAAGGTTTACTTTATGTGCCTGCAGAGCCTGATGAGGGCACATCGCATTTAGGGCTTTATAAACAATTAAATAACATCCTTCCTTAGTGTAAAATTATTCAGAACACCTATGTTGGTATCAGTTTGGAAGTTGTTAAGGCAGTCACACAAAGCATGGAAAACATAAAAGGTGCATAAATAGAGAGACGATGTGTCACAGGAAATCACGATTTAACCTCGAAGGGAGGACAGGAAAAGAGGCAGTATTTGAACCCAACAGATCTAAACACAGATTGTAACTGTGGTGTCCACCAACTGTCCCTTACCTGGGCAAATGTGCCCTGTTAAATGATGCCAGTCCCCTTCAGTTGGGCAGAAATTTCGACAGAAACTATAGCAGGTTGGTTTCATAGCCAGCTTCTGAGTGCTCATCAAAACACAGAGTGAAAGAAAAATCTGTTTTGCTCAGATCTCCAAATCTGCCACAATTAAGTTGTCTGTCACTTTATACCTTAGAGATTAGGGCAGAGATAGACTTCTCACTAGCTATAAGAGCATCAGCCAGTGGGGTAACAAAGACTGGGAGCATAGTGGGAAAAGGAACACCACCGGTCTGACTACGAGAGAACACTGTGTTGGGTGAGACTTTTCTCTCCTTTGAGGTGCTATGATTGAATACCTTCATCTTTTTCTATAATTCTGTTGACTGAAGAGCTATACAGATTCCACAAGCACAAGCCTGAATACACCAGAAGATGAGCTTATGCCTGAGAAATGGAATATTCCATTTTAAAGACCAAAATATTGCATAGGGTGAACCAAAAAAGGAGCGGCCCGTGAAAAAAAGCTGAAACCCAGAGGGACTAAAATAGGTCCTTCTTAATACCCACTCAACCATAAACATGCACTGTTGTTTTTTTTTTCCTTAAATATCTGCTATGCTCTATTCACTTTTGTTTTCATTCTTAATCTTGTTCATTTGAAATTTCCTTCTTTTTTTTTTTAAATCAATATTGCTGGACTTACCCATTTTTCTTTCCAAAGAACCAGTGTTTGCCTTTGTTGATTTTTTTCTGTAATACCTTGATTTCCTATTTTGCTCCTTATTCTTTCTTCTTGTTCTCTTTGGGTTTATTCTGTTCTTTTTCTAACTTCTTAAGTGTATGCTTAGCTCAGTATACTAAATCCTTCTTCTGTCGCATAATGCTATGGTTTTCCCTCTAAGTGCCACTTTTGTTGGGCCATTTAAGTTCTCATGTGTGTATCTCCATTATATTCTGTTCCAAATACTTTACTTCCATAATGATTCTTCTTCAAAGTCTGTTTTTAAGGTTACAAGTATGAGGAATTTTATTCATCTTTGTGTTACTGATCTCAAACTCAACTGCATAACTGACACAGAAAGCAGTACGTGTGATATAGATGATCTGGAATATTGAGACTTGAATTGCAGCTAAGTATATGGCCAATCTTGTAAATGCTCCATTTATGCTTGAAAAAGAATGAGTATTCTCTAACTATTGTCACTCTATAAAGTCTGCTATTTGTATTAAAAAGTTTTTGATGTCCTTGAGCTATTGAGAAAAATGAATTTGTTAATTTTCCTTGAAGTCGTATCAGTTTTTGCTTGCTATTTTTTTTAATGTTTATTTATTTTCGAGAGAGAGAGAGAGGGAATGCGAGCAGGGGAGGGGTAGAGAGCGAGGGAGTTACACAGTCTGAAGCAGGCTCCAGGCTCTGACCTGTCAGCACAGAGCCCAATGTGGGGCTTGAACTCACGAATGGTGAGATCATGGCCTGAGCTGAAGTCAGACACTTAACCAACTGAGCCGCCCAGGTGCCCCATTGCTTGCTATTTTCTTCCGTTCTCTTCAGAATGCCAGAGCAAAACCTCAGGAGCTGGAGGACCACAAGGCTTGGAGAAACTGGTTTAAGCCGATCGAATGTATCATTAGGTGGATTTGATTAACTTGAATATTTTCGCCATCTCTCACTTTTCCAGTCCGAGATTGGTTTAATGCCTTGTTACTTTCATGGTTCCGTTAAGGCCACAGTGCCCGGGGCAGCGTTTTACTAAAGGAGGAAGGAGCTGCTTCCAGGAAATTTCAAGCCAACCTGCATCATCAATGGTGCCTGCTTGTCTGACAGCTTCCTCTTGAGGTTTACGTTTCCATTAGCCGTGGCTTGTAACTCATAGGGGTAACTTCAGCATGGTCTCACACCTTCTTACACAGTCTATAATAGTGAAGAGAGAGAGAGAGAGAGAGACAGAGAGAGAGACAGAGAGAGAGAGAGAGAGAGAGTCCCTGCCAGCCCATGATGAGTTGAATTTAATAAATTCATCTATTCGTGATTTAATGGCCCTTTGTTTTTAGTGTTTCACCTTCTTTCTTGATCCCTTTTATAACCACAGTGAGGTCACTGCATCACTGGTACCTTTTTTTTTTTTCTGTTTTAGCAGTTAATTTTTGTGGAAATAATTTTAGTTTTGAAGAACTGCAAAAATAGCGTAGAATTCCCATACACCTGTTCACCCTTACATTAACATCTTCCGTAACCACAGTGTACTTATCAAAACAAAGAAATTAACCTTGTTACCATACTATTTACTAAAGTTAATAAAATGAAACAAAAACTTTCTCACATTGCACCAGGTTTTCAATTAATGTCTTTTTTCTGTTCTAGGATCTAATGCAGGATCTCACATTATAGGCACTTGTCTTACATTTACATGACCCCTTCGTCTCCTCAGTCTGTGACGGTGCCCCATTCTTTCCTGTCTCTCATGACCTTGATATTTTTCAAGAGTAATGCTCAATTATTTTGTAGAGTGTCCCTCACTTTGGGTCTGTTTGATGTCTTCTCATGATTGTGCTGATGTCATGCATCATTGGGAAGGATACCACCGGAGTGCTGTCACTTTCCAAACGCATCATACCAGAGGTACATGAGGTCAGAATAGAGCTACTGTTACTCATCGTCACTTGGCTAAGATGTCTGCCAGGAAGCGCACACATAAATTGACTACTTTTCCCTTTGTAATTACTACATATTTGGGGATAGACACTTTGAAGCTTTGCAGATATCCTATTTGGACTTGAACTTTTGCACCAGGCTACCCAAGACCTAGTCTTCAGTGGGCATGAAACTGAAGCTCTTAGGTTACTGAAACTTCCTCCTTCCTCAAAACAGAAGTCTTCCAGAGTCAGCTTACAAGCTTACCTCGAAGGTTTTCAATTTCCTTTTCACTTTGGCTCCACAGGAATTGTTCTTACTGTCTTACAAGCTCTGTTACTACACTGGAAAGAACGCTTGTTACATTTTATCTAGCATTTCACTGTGTTTTGGAATGAACGACTCTTTTTCAGGTTAACTAGAACATGTTGCCGAAAATGGTTGTTGCTTCCAGCAACCTGCATATGTCGACACCAACGTGCATCTATCTTCCAAAGGCCATCATCACGATGGCCATATTTTCTGAGTCCAAAATGAAGATCTCTATTCCAAAAATAAAACTTTTCTTGATTTGTGATTTTTTAAAGTGAAAAGATTTGCCATTGTGTAAAAATCAAATTATGTTATGTTTCGTGAAACTTTCACTCCTATATTTGGGAAAGAATAAAACCACATACAATTGAGGCAAGCCCAGAAAACACTGGACATATGTTTTCTGCACCTACGGCTCATTAATCATGTCGCTCAATTTCTCCCTTTCCGTTCAGGGCACATGATCTCCTGCAACACAGTTGCATCTGTGGGACACTGAGCTCCATTGTTTTTCTGTAATTTCACGGTGATGATGATGACATAAGGAAATAACTACTATTTGCAAACTATGGATAGATTTACAAGTATACTTAACAAAATAGTTCTTCTTAACACTAAAAAAAAATTGTTCCATCAATAGTTCTTCTTAATACTAAAAAAAAAATTGTTCCATCATCTCCTATCGCTATTTTATCACATTGCCCGTGTCTGACTGATACATTTTCAGCAGCATGCTTCTTTCTATAGTTGTTGTTGTTGTTGTTGTTGTTGTTGTTGTTGTTTTTGACTACTGCCATCTGTCATTATAACTCCTCTCCTATGCTGAGTGGCTTTGCATGTGATGATTACCGGTCTCCTAGCCACTTGGACCTCTCAGTTCTCCATGAAAGAGGAAGATCTGACTCTGACTCTGGCTGTATTTAGATTTAGATACCTGACTCATCTAAATTTCCTGCTGAGATTAAAACCTGAAATGGAAAGCCAATTAAGTGTTTTCTGTTTAGGCTGGGGTAGGGGTTGGGGCTGTGTGTGTGTGTGTGTGTGTGTGTGAGTGTACATGCACGTGTGCTCATTTGGAGAGGACAGGCTAAGTCCGATCGTTCAGTAGAGGAAGGAACAGATGGCATTGTCAGTTCTAGGCACGGCACAATCGCACACCAGATGAGCATTCCCAAACCGTTTGCATATGCAAACCCAAGCGGCCAGCAATCCCTCTGATATTTAAATCCCCAGAGCTCCAAGACAGCATATTGCATCACATTCCTTTGAACAATAAAAATTGCTTAACTTTCTGCCTTCCTTCCACATTCCTTCCCACACCCGGCTCCCTGGGGCGAGCTGGAGATGAGCTTCAAACTTAAGTTTTATGAAATTAAGTCTTTAGTCATTTGTTCTCTAGGGCAAGGGGATAGTGACACATGGCGATGCTGGAGAGTAATGAGTGAGACTCAGCCCAATAAACGTGAAAATTATTTAGTCACCAAACAAGTATATGAAAACCTCCCTTTATGGGCAAAAGCCTATGTGGAATAGGTGATGATGCTAAAAAGAAAAAAAAGAAAAGGAAAGGTACAATCTCTGCCCTCAAGCCAACTCAAGCCAGTAATAAATCAGAGGAGACAAGATATACAAAGTGTCCAAACTACATTGGAGCTTGAGGAACATAAAGTGAAAAAGAGCTTAAATGAATGACATCCCTACTAGATGAGAGGATAAACTTGATGGAGTCAGTAATGGCATTCGAGCTGGACTTCGAGAAAGTGAGTTTTAACTTGGAAGATGAGGAGGTTGTAGTTCACTAGTGATAGAATGAAAATTATATAGGTAGTACTCAAGCAATTCCTATTTCCATCTCTAATCCTTTAGCCTTTAAAACATTAAAATGAGAAAAAAACTTTAGTCGTGGGATTTGGCCATTTTCTTCTTGTTGAATTCCCTTGGCAACAATTTCCCCTCGTGAAAGCTTTCAGTGCAACTGGAACTCACACACACTGCTGCTTGGTACAAGCTGGTACTACCATTTCGGAAAAGTAGGGCTAAATATGGGCACGGCTTATGCTCCCACAATCCACTTCTATATATATTCACCAAAAGGCACTTTTTACAATATTTATAGTAGCAACATTTAGTCCCAAACTAGAAGTGATCCGAGTGCCCATTGACATTAAAATTGATGACTATATCATGGAACATTCACTCAATGGGATGCCATATAGCAGTAAATGCATATAGATATATATCCACACATATATGAATGAACCTCTCAGACATAAAGTGGAGCAAAGGAGCAGACACAAAAGAATAGATACTGTATGATTTTATTTTTATAAAGTACATAAACTGGTTAAAGTATTCTGTGCTGTTAAAAAATGAGACAATTGTTACCTTGATGGGGTAATGACTGGATAGGAGCCCAAGGAGGGGCTTTTCAGGCGTCATTAATATACTGTTTCTTTTTGGGGGTCTGCTTAAATGAATGTGTTCAGTTTATGAAAAGTCATCAAGTTTTACTCTTGTGATATGTGTACTTTTCTGAAGACACATTTTAATGAAAAGTTTTAGATATTTTCTCAAATTCAGATAGCCTAGATTTCTCAAAAATAAAGCATAGGAGAATTAATTTCATTAAACTTGCTTTTGATCTTTGAAACCTAGTTCTTTGTCTTCTTATTATTATAAAAATTTGACTTGGTCCTTAAGCCTCTAATGACTCTTCTGTATAGATAATATGTAACTTTCTCCAATAGGAAGGTTTGAACTAAGTTCCAGATTGATGTTCTTTGGGTTCATTGTCTCCTTAAATGTTGCTCATGTAAGTTCTGTCCTTACATCACTTCTCTTTGCGTTTTGTCCAATCTTTACATGCCTCTCATTCACCCCCTAGCTTAATTTTCTACCACTGAAGAGTATTACCCAAATTTCTAGCACTGTCTTTAGCTTCAGAGGCCCTAAATGTTGTCTCCACTTGGATGTATCACAGGACCTTTAATTAATTAATTAGTTAACTAATTAATTTATGACAGAGTGCAAACAGGGGAGGGGCAGAGAGAGGGGGACAGAGGATCCGAAGCTGGCTCTGTGCAGACAGCAGCGAGCCCAATGTGGGGCTCGAACTCACGAACCACAAGATCATGACCTAAGCCGAGGTAGGATGCTGAACCTACTGAGCCACTCAGGTGCCCCTATCACAGGCCCTTGAAATCGAACACATACAAAACAGAGCTTGACCCCTCCCCACAATAAAATCCCTTTTCCTCCTGTTCTCCCATCATGATGAAAGGCCCTGCTGTCCATCTAACAATCCCACTTGGCAGTCAGTCATCCTAGACTTTACTCTCCTTCTTCCTCACTTCCTTCATCCGCTAAGTTCACAGGCTCTGTGAACTTACTTACTACTTGCTTACTTACTTACTAAAGAGTTCTTAAATCTTTATCTTTTTTTCAGTTCCAGGCCCACCCCCCAAAAACTTGTGGGATAAATGAGTCTCCATAGTCACCATACCCCTGATTCTCAGGTAGCCCAGCCATCTGTTCCTTCTACAAGTCTTTATTTATATCAATAGTAAGTCTATTCTATTAGTTCTCTGCACAAAAATCTTTGAGTCGTCTTTGACTTTTCTCCTACACAGCCAGTTGGATAGCTCTATCTTCAAAATGTATTCGGAATATGATCCAGGTTATTGCTTATCACCTCTTTCCCATCCTTGCCACCTGGAGTCAGGCCACCAGCGTAGGCCGTTCTCACACCTGGATGTTGTGCTCCACCCACCCTGCTGGGTTTGCTGTGCCCCAGCACATCACACCATTGTGTGTGCCCACTCTCTTCTCCCTGCAGGGATGCACATTCCCCTTTTGCCAACCTGGATAATTCTTTCTCATCTAAGGTGAACATATGCCATCATTTTCTTTAGGATCTCTCTCCTGGATCTTTCAGGCTGAGCTAGTACTCTATGTTTTTATTTATCTTTATATTCCGAGTGCCGAGCACATTGCCTGGCATGTGGTTGGTTCTCAAGAAAGTCGGGGACATGATGATGGACTAGCCTATTGCACTGTAATAAAGCCCTGCCGTAATGTCTTTTGCAAACATTTATTATAATAATTATCATATCCTAGGGGTGCCTGGGTGGCTCAGTCGGTTAAGCGTCCGACTTCGGCTCAGGTCATGATCTCACACTTCGTGGGTTCGAGCCCCGCATTGGGCTCTGTGCTGACAGCTCGGAGCCTGGAGCCTGCTTCCTATTCTGTGTCTCCCTCTCTCTCTGCTCCTCCCCTGCTCACACGCTGTCTCTCTCTCAAAAATAAAGATTTAAAAAAATTTTAATAATTATCACATCCTATTGCAATTTTTGATTTCCATGTGTAGCTTCCTCACGAGGTTAAAAGCTACTCAAGGTCAGACAATGTGTGTCATAATCATATTTGCATCCTTGGGGCACCTGGGTGGCTCAGCTGGTTAAGCATCTGACTCAGGGTTTCAGCTCAGGTTCTCATGTCCAGGGTTGGTGAGTTTGAGCCCTGCATTGGGCTCTGCGCTCACAGCACAGAGCCTGCTTGGGATTGTCTCTTCTCTCTCTTTCTTTCTCTCAAAAATAAATAAACATTTAAAATAGTAATATTTGCCTTCGTTGTATGCCCATAGTAGTGTCCAAGAATAATTGCTAAATGAATAAGAGCACAACTGAGTTGAGAGTGCATTTATCAGTCTGTGTTTCTTGCTAACTGTATGGACTGAAATGTATTCCCCCAAAATTCATATGGTGAAGTCCTAACCCTCCATGTGATGGTTTTGGAGATAAGGCCTTCAGGAATTAATTAGGTTGAGATGTGGGTGGGCCCTCATCATAGGATTAGTGCCCTTACAAGAAGAGACATCAGGGGGCACCTGGGTGGCTCAGTAGGTTGAATGTCCACTCTTCATTTCAATTCAGATCATGATCTCACAGTTCATGGGTTCGAGCCCCATTTCGGGTTCTGCATTGTCAGTATGGAGTCTTCTTGGGCTTCTCTCTCTACCTCTCCCCCCCACCACCTCTCTGCCTTTCCCTCACTTACTCTCTCTCTCTCAAAATAAATAAATAAAAACTTAAAAAAAAAAAAAGCAAGAGTCATCAGAGAGTGAGCCCTCTAATCTCTCTTTCTCCATGTGTCCCCTTCCCATCTATGTGAAGACACAGCTAGAATCCTGATGTCTGCACACCAGGAAGAGACTCCCACCAGAATCTGGCCATCCTGGCATCCTGATCTTGGACTCCCAGCCTCCAAAACTGTGAGAAAATAAATTTCTGTTGTTTAAGCCACCCAATCTATGGGATTCTGTGACAGCAGCCTAAGCGGATTAATATACTGTCCCATCTGAATTGGCTACTTCTGGCTCTTGTCAAGAGCCATGATTGGGAACCTCCCAAAAAATACACATTATACTTTTTCTACAAATTATTGCTTTGTCTTGACTGTACATTTCAACCGTTTCCAGATGGTGCTAATAAGGCCAAGATCAATTAGCTTGTTGTAATACAAAGTCACAAATTACATTCTTAGCCACAACCAGTCATCTCAGGAAAGTGAAACTGAATAACCCCATTGCTGGGAAATCAATCCAAAGCCCATTTCCTCCTGAGTAGTGGTCTATAAGTGCCATGCTTATAAATTAAGAACAAAATATTGTTCTGATATACTTTCCATTACTTTCCTATAATTGACTCTTGGTAACTAATTTTTCCCCCTCTTTATTTGACTCACAGGAAAATGAATGGCTCTTCAATTATGTCATCATGGATACTTAATTTTGATGAATTAGGTTTTGAAGAATCTAAACCTGTTTACTCCATGTGTTTTTAAGAAGAATGGGGGAATTCCCATAGGCATATTTACCTCCTCCACTTATAAATTTCTCCCCAAAGAGAATTCACATGGATCAGTTGATCCTGATGAAGGAACAACAGGTGAAATCATACCTATTTGTAATTAGAGCTTCTGGTTTAATATCTTCAAGTCCAGCCTACGTCTGGGTCAGAATACACTGGGCAGCTAGAGCCGCGGTGCTTTTCTCGAACTCTTGCCAATGGTAGGTTGCAGTAAATGGTAAGTTTGAAACCAGAAAGGCCCAAGTCAAGTTGTAACCTCCTGGTTGATTGTCTGATTTGTTTTTTTAATCGGGGCATCAATTCAATATTCAAAAAGGTGGAGAAGACACTCCTAGGACTGATCTAAGACAGACTAGCTAGGAAGTAATTGTCTGACGCTTCCCCATCAAGTTGCTTACAAGGAATCCCACTCCCAATTCTGTGTGTCGTGCCTTCTTAGTTTCCGCATTGGTTTCTTCCCAAATGAAAACTAAGAAAGAGACCCATATGTTAGTGGCTGTGTCTCTCACACCATCAAAACATGGTGGTGGCATGATTATAGGATGGTGAATATTCTCCTTAAAGAGAAAAAACAGCAAACAATAATAACAATAAACCTCTGGAAGGAAAAGGCTGATTCCAGAGATTTCAGGGTCATACATTTTGACACTATTAGAATGAAATGGATCACAATTCACACCAGGGTACAGGCTCCCAGACAGTGCTCTCCCCTCAAGCTCTTACTGTTTCATACCTCCTCTATGTGTCTCCTCTACTGCTTTCCTGGGCATTCTCAGCTCTTGCTCTTAGAGACCCTTTTTTAAAGTTTACTTTAATTTCTTTTGAGAGAGAGATAGAGAACAAGCAGGGGAGGGACAGAAAGAGGGAGACAGAATGCCAAGCAGGGTCCACGCTGTCAGCATGGAGCCCGATGCAGGGCTTGGACTCACGAACTATGAGATCATGACCTAAGCCAAAATCAAGAGTCTCAGATACTTAAACGACTGAACCACCCAGGTGCTCTAGAAACTCTTTTTTGAGGGAGGGAGCCATTTTTCCAGGGATGGCTGGTGAGGTACCAAGCTGTTCCAGTACGAGGGTGATAAAATATTTACTGCATTGATGTGACAATATCGCAGATTTCCAAGCAAACTTCCTTCTGGGTCCTCAGCAAGAAAAATAACTGTGAAGTCCAACCTGCAGCCCCAGTGGCAGCACATCGTGAGTCTGCCCCTTCAAAATGGTGACGAGGACATGCCTCCCTCGCTCTTCTGGGAGGGAAACCACCTTGGTGCTGGAAAGTCTGAAGGAAACAAATGGTCTGGTTGTGCTTGACGAGTGCTCGCTGGGATGTCAAGCATGCTGGCAAGGGAGAGCCAATGGAATCCAAAACTCTTTGGGTTCAATTTGCAGCTCAGTCAAGGCCCATGATGGTTCTCTTACACTTCCTGCCACACCCCACCATTGCTTCTTTTGGACAAGCCATCCCACCCACGAGGGACTGTTAGAGCCATCTGGAGACCTGCCGAGCAGAGAGACTGAGAGGGCCACGAGGGACTGTTAAAGCCATCTGGAGATCTGCCGAGCAGAGAGACTGAGAGGGCCACCTCCAGGGAAGCTTCTGTTCCCTGAAGCTGAGCAGGGGAATCTGTAATTAAGGCTCAGCTCTTAGCGGACCTAGGGCTTTTAAGCCTCATTTTTACCCCTTTCCGTTGTACTTGATCCGAAAACATTAACCTGAAAACTCACAAGTGGAGAGGACTATCTCCAGTCTTCAAGATCCTCGCGTAAGACAGTTTTCTCTACTTTGACCTGAAGTTAGCATCCATCCATAGTTACAATTTGTTTTCGAATTTTGTGGCATGCAGCATGTTTTCCAGCTAAAATCTACCGCCAGCCAAAATATTTTGCTCGATTAAAAGGGAGGGGAGTGTGCATAAGCTCAAAATTCAAACAAAACGAAAGAAATTGCCTATAATTTTGTTTCAAGAGGGTGCTCAGTGTAGGTCTGCAGCGCGGATGATCATGCCAGTCGTCAGCAAGAGTTCCGTAACAAGCGAGTCCTGGGAGCACCTTCCGTTTCCATCTCCTCTCAGAGTTTCTCTCTCTCTCTCTCTTTCCAAAAAGAGGGCTTTTCGGCGCATTAACACTCGTATGCCCGAGTAACATGTAACAGAGCCAGGCTCAGCACTCCTACCCATCCTCGGTTCTCTGCCGTCTTCTCCAGACGAGGATGCCATTGAAGAGACAGCTGACTAGTTATCAGGAGGCACAACAGGAACCCCAAGGAAAGTCAGGTTCGTGTTGTCCTGATGTAATTCCTGACGCCCTTAATTAAATCATGTACAGAGACATTAACTATTTCAGCAAAGTCTGTTTCAGCGTGCTTTACCTCTTGAAAGATACTAATAGGGAATGGTCTTCTCAGGTAAATGAAATGTAGCTGTGCTGGTGGGTAGGGCAGACACGGTGCATGCAGTTTTAATTAAACGTTCGCCTAACCGTATAAAAAGACAGTGATGGATCTTCATAGCGCCTGGCAGCTGCACCATCCTGCAGTCATTCTTTAATTAGCATGCTGGCGAGTTGAAGAGAAAGCGGCTTTAACCCAGGAGCAGGTGGCTCTTCCGAGTGACAAGGGGAATGACAATTTCTGTCATGTTTCCTTCGCATGGAGCTTTCTGGTCCGCAAGATCCCCGAGGACCCCCGGCCCGATGAGACCCGAGGTGGAGTTTAATATCTTCTGAAAGCAACCAGTTCCGAATCTTGTTCCATTAGAAAACGTCTGACTCGCGAGCTTCCAGAGATGAATTTCCTCGGTCTCTCCCTGCGCGTTTCTCCTATTCCATGATGAGATTGGCCTTTCGGCTGTTAAAAGCCAGGCTTTATAAAAATTTATAGTTTCTCTGAGGCAGACAAAACTGTCTGTCAGATCCAATCTAGTCTCAAATGACGACCTAGATCGGACTTTTAGTATACGTGCTGCCGAAACGAGCACTGGATCAGATTTTAAAGTTCAGGAACCATGAACCCCCGTGTCCCTCTTAGCTGGCAATGGGCTTGGAAGAAGAAGGGAGGAAAAGATCTTTGTTTTTCACAGATGTTGTTTTTGAAACAAAAGGAAAAGTTAAGGAAATCCTAAGGAATAAGAAAAATAAGAATGTTCAAAGTGACTGTGTGCTGTGGTTCTTAGGGGCCTGTGTTTAGAACTTTTTTTCATACGTAAATGCTCTTCCCATGGGCCTCTAGCTCTCCTGGGGTGGCTGTGTTGCCCCTGGGAAATGTTAGATAATGAGTTTAATTCACTTTACATAGCTAAGATTGACCTAATCAAAAATGGAAACTTTATCTGTTTGGAGTAGGAGGGTTATATCTCCATTGATTTTCAGGTTTTCAAGTATGAATTGCAAACAGACTAGTCCAAACCAATGATGTGCAGCCCAGGGGCTGAGCCAGTTTTGGATGTTGGTCTTTCAGACAGCGATATTGTTCTGTCTTCCTGGTGTTCTACTGTTTTTAGATCCAGAGACCATTCATTGCTTATTCACAGAAAACAAACAAACATATATCACATCTAACTACGTGCCAGATAGGTGCTGCGGATCCAAAGACACATAGACCTTTGACCTTGAGGAAATCTCCATCATGAGGTATATAGAAAGATGGGTAATCATAAACACAAGAGATATGATGAGATCTATAGTAAAGACACAGGCAACTACTTTGTGAACCAGAGGCAGGAACAGAACATTTTTCCAGGTATCATGCATAAATTGACATTGAGTTTGGTTTCTTTCCCCCACCCCCCAGCTTTACTGAGGTATAATTGACAAATTAAATTGTATATATTTCTAGTGTGCAACATGAAGTTTGGATGTACATGTACATTGTGAAATGATTACCATAATCGGGCTAGTAACATTTCCATCACCTCAAATAGTTACCATTTGTGTGGGTGTGTGTGGTGAGAACACTTAAGATCTATTCTGTTAATAAGTTACAAGTGTACAATACAGTGTTATTAACTAGAGTCACCACGTTGCACGTTAGATCTAAAAAACTTACCCTGCATAGCTAAAGCTTTGTACCCTTTGACCACCATCTCCCCATTTCCCTCACCCCCAGACCCTGGCAACCACCATTCTACTCTGCTTCTGTGAATTTGTTTTTTTGGATTCCATGTATAAGTGATATCATGTAGTATTCATCTCTTTGCGTCTGGCTTATCACACTTAACATAATGCCCTCACGTTTATCTATGTTGTCACAACTGGTAGGATTTCCTTCTTTTGTTTCAAGCTTGATAGTATTCTAGTGTATATATTTATATCACATTTTCTTTCTTTTTTTTTTTTTTTTAGGTGATCATTTATTTATTTTGAGAGAGAGAGACAGAGAGCTTGAGCAGAGGAAGGACAGAGAGAGAGAGAAGACACAGAATCTGAAGCAGGCTCCAGGCTCTGAGCCGTCAGCACAGAATCTGACACGGGTCTTGAACCCACGAACTGTGAGATCATGACCTGAGCCGAAGGCAGAGGCTTAGCGGGCTGAGTCACCCAGGTGCCCCTATATCACATTTTCTTTACCCCTTCATCCTTCAACAGACACTTAGGTTGTTTCCATATTTTGGCTTAGTGTGAATAATGCTAAAATGGACATGGGAGAGCAGACGTCCTTTTGAGATACTGGTTCTGTTTCCTTTGAATATACATCTAGCAGTGGGATGGCTGGATCATATGGTAGTTCTATTTTAATTTTTTGAAGAACCTCCATACTATCTTCCATGATGTCTGTACGAATTTACATTCCTGCCAACAGTGCACAAGCATTCCCTTTTCTCTGCGTCCTTACCAACACTTGTTATATTTTATCTCCTTGATGATAGTCATTTCAACAGGTGTGAGATGATACAGCACTGTGGCTTTGATGTGCATTTCCCCTGATGCTTAGTGATGCTAAAAACACTTTAACTGTTGGCCATTTGTATATCTTCTTCCAAGACATGGCTATATGCCTTGCTCATTTTTAAATCGGGTTCTTTGTTGTTTGCTATTGAATTGAGTTCCTTATGTATTGGATATTAACCATTTATCAGATGTATGATTTACAAATATTTTCTCCCATTTGATAGGTTGTTTGTTCACTCGGTTGATTGTTTTCTTTCCTGGGCAGAAGTTTAATTTCATACAATTCCATGTGTCTTTTTTTTTTTTTTTTTTTTTTAGCTTTCCTTGCCTATGTTTTGGGGATCATATCCAAAAAATCATCTAGAACAAATGTCAGGACGCTTTTGCTTTATGTTTTCTTCTAGTAGTCTTATAATTTCAAGTACTGTTTAAGTCTTTAACCTACTTGGAGTTGATTTTTGTATGTGGTGTGAGAGAAGAGGCCAATTTCATTCTTCTGCCTGTGGATGTCCAATTTTCCCACCGTTTATTGAAGAGGCTACCCTTTCCCCATTACGTGTTCTTGGCACCTTCGTTGGAGATTAGTTGAATGTAAATGTGTGAACATATTTTTGGGCTCTATTCTTTTCCATTGGTTTGTCTATATTTTAATGCCAGGATCATACTGTTTTGATTATTGTAACTTCATAATATAGTCTGAAATCAGGAGGTGTGATGCCTCCACCTCTGTTTGTCTTGCTCAAGATGTCCATATGAATTATAATCAGTGAGGAATATTGGTCCAGCATTGCCAGATCTCTCCCTTTTTTTAAGTAAGCATTCAGAGTTTTAAAAACTCTTGAAGTTCCCTTGTGGGAACTTTTCACAGAATTACACCTCCACCAGGCAAAGCAACATTTGCATTCATTACATGCATTCATCACAACGTGTTTGAAAGAAAATGGTAGAGAAAAATGAGGAACTGTCCACAACGAAATTGCTCAATAAATTTTCTGAGCTTTTAGATGAATGCAAGTAATTCAAACTTAAAGAAAACAGAACATGTCTGCAAGGTGTATTCATCTCACATGCTGCCACATGGCAACCATCAGCTATTGGAGAAATGCTAGCTTTCTATTTGCTGGTCCTTTCTATCTCCATTCCTATCAAACACATTTCCTGCTGGCAGTTTTGGGAAAATGGATGATCATTTAGGGATACGCAATCCACCTTGGAAACTAATGTTCATGTTAAAGTTAAGTTTTCTTCAGAGTTAGCACCTTGGAGGCAGATTTGACTTGAAATGCATTCACTTTGTACCTTTTGAGAAGCTATTTACACTTGCTAGTGTTAATAAAAGAAAGCATTTGGCTATACAGGGAAAAAGCACAGACTTGTGTTTATTCAATCAGTACAAAGACGACTTCAGAAAGCCTGGAGGGGTGTGGGGTGGGGGGTGGGCATGTAAGATGAAGGATAAGGAGAAAGAAAACCCTACTCTACCTAATAGAAAGATGCCAGGTCAGGAACTCAGGTGCCCAACAAAGCATCTCTTACACCTGAGAGTTTTCTCAATTGTGTTGTAAAATCTAGAATCTTATCAGGACACATTTAATCAAAGAGAATTCCTCGGTATACACTATCTTGCTACTCAAATACTGGCTAACAAAAAATGAAATGTAAGTACAGTGAAATAAAGGGTATGAGTACTCTGAATTCTACAGAGGAATGGCTATGCTTATTAGAAACGTGATTACATTAACCTTGGAGACCTAGTCTATCTTTCTGACAGCAATTTAGCTTGGTCCACAACAAGAGATGTTTACGTCATAAAAATCTTCTCAGGGTACTTCACTGGAGAAAATATATAAGTGGTCTTTTATATAAAAAGATACTCTATTTCACTCATAATAGGAGAAGCACAAATTAAAACTACACCAAGATACCATTTCTTACCTATCAGTTTGGCAAAAATTCAAATGCTTAGCAAAGAGGCATTCCTCATACATTACTGGTAGTGCAAAATGGTATAACCACAAAATTAGCCTGGGTTCCCCAGAGAAACAGAACCAATAGGATGTATGTATATGTATATGTATATGTATATGTATATGTATATGTACGTGTACGTGTATGTGTACGTGTACGTGTATGTAGGTGTGAATGTATGTATTTTAAGGGATTGACTACCATGATTATGAGGGCTGGCAAGCCCTAAATCTGCAGGGTGGGCCATCAGGCTAGAGACCCAGGAAAACCTGATGCTTCAGTTGAAGTCCAAAGGCTGTTTGTTGGCAGAAATTACCCTCTCGCTCAGGGAAAGTCAGTCTTTTGCTCAATAGAGGTCTTCAACTTATTGGTGAGGGCCCACCCACATTCTGGAGGACAATTTGCTTTCCTCAAAGCCAAGCAATTTAAATGTTAATCTCACCCAAGAAACACCCTTACAAAATCACACAGAATAATGTTTGACCACGTATCTGGGCACCATGGCCCAGCAAGCTGGCACATAAAATTAACTATCACAAACGTAACGTAAGAGAATTTAACAGTATCCAGTAATACCACATATGCATTTACCTTTCTATCCAACAATCTCCCTTCTGGGACTGTATTGTGAAGGTACCTGTCCACAACATGAATCAATTTGAAACAACATTTGCACAAAGTTACTAATTACAACATTGTTTGAAATAACAAAATATTGGAGAAAAACTGGGACCATTCTGAGAGAACTGACTGAATAAACTATAAGATAGCCATATAATAGATTGTTAGTGAAAAATGAAAAATACTAAGGTAGAGCTCTATGAACTGGTATAGCATTATTTTCAAACTATATTCAGAAGCTAAAAAAAAAGCACATTGCAAATAAATATATAGTATGCTACCTTGTATAAGAAATAAGGGGGAATTGGGCCCCTGGGTGGTTCAGTTGGTTAAGCCTCTGGCTTCAGCTTGGGTCATGATCTCATATTCATGGGTACAAGCCCAGCATCGGGCTCTGGGCTGACAGCTCAGAGCCTGGAGCCTGCTTCGAATTCTATGTCTCCCTCTCTCTCTGCCCCTCACCTGCTTGTGCTCTCTCTCAAAAATAAATAAACATAAAAAAATTTTTTTAAAAAAGAAATAAGGGGAAATTATATATATAACATACGTATGTAAATATAAGTATATATATATACATACCTATATATGTTTGTGTAAATACATATTCACACACACAAATATATACATACATACACACTCAAAAACACACAAACACATGCTTAATTTTTCAAAAGAAACTTGGGAAGGATAAGCTAGATACAAATAAAATGATGAGCTATAGAGGGTGGGTTAAAAATCTTTCTGGGATCCAAATCCAAATATTATTCTTTTCCTTGATCCTTCCCTGAACCATGTACTTTACAGCTGTGGATCTGTGCCAACTCCAGTATCTTCCTAAAATTTCAATGCAAGCAATCATTTGCTATTCCTTGGGAGAACAAAAAGTATTTAGTGACTGCCATGAGCCAGGGATTCATGAAATTCTATCACCTTTCACAAGTGCTTAATCAAGATCTCAAATACCTTGAGTTGCCTTGTTATTATTGAGGCCTTTTGTTTTCCTAAGCTCTTCTGATAAAGGAGACTCCAAAATAGATTCTATTTATCTTTTTGCTTTTTTGGGGAGGCGGCGTGATTCCAAAAAGACACCACATATCAAAAGAAAATGCAAAATTATCAGCTAAAGTTTCATTATTTGATGCCCAATTTACCTGAGGTATCAATCTCTTATTTCTAATAGATCACAAACCATCCCAAACTTCCCTAGGCCAGTTACCAAAAGAAAGTACTAGAAGAATCTCTGGTCTTACTGGCATTTTTAAGGGAGTAGAGACGGAAGAGATTCAAGGTTGGGAGGCCATTAGAAGGCTAAGAGAATAACATAGCAAATATTTCTAAGGGCTTGAACTAAGGCCATGGTAGCAGAGAAAAAAGAGAAAAAGATTATGGAGATACCTAGGTCTCTAGCTCAAGTGGCTAGGTGGATGGTTAAATTATACTTTGGTAACCCCCTTCACAGAAGGTGACCATCTTGATTTATGAGCAAGATACTAATGCCAGAAAGAACCACACAATAATAAAGATGACTTTTCAAAAAAAAAAAAAAAAGAGAGAGAGAGAGAGAGAGGGAGGGAAAGAGAAATTATGCACAACTTTGATTTACTGGTTCTTTAGAAAGTAATTCATGGGTGAAAGAAATTACAGAATGTTCCTTCCATGCTAGGATGAAATATAAAACTTGGCTTTTGTGGTGTGAAGGGGATGGTGGGAGTTGGATGAATTCCGAGGTCAGCAGTATCAATTTCGACGTCCAAACACTTGGGAACTCCCTGTTCCAGAGCAACAAAGGAAAATGGGGGGCCTTATACCACCATGGCTTCCCTGCGCAATTGTCTTGCTTTATTTGGAACCTTCATTATATATCTAATTTCTTTTCCATGGAAAACACTGATGCTTGGAAAGCAGAGCAGTGTTGATAGTTTTAGGGAGAAAATTACAGGCTTTCTATCATTGCTTGTCTGTCCTAGGAAGAGTGATGGGCACATCCCATGAGAGGAGGTGTATGATCCACAGGAGCACACAAACACAGCCTCTGCTTTGCAGATTCAAGTTATGGCATAATTTCAGTCAATCAGAAAGTGATGTGGCACAAGTTAGAGTCAACCCATGCCTTCATTGTGTCTACCCAAAATGTTCAAGCTATTTTGTTGTGGTAGATTTTTATTATTTTTCAAAGTATCCGCTGCTTCTACCCGAGGTAGAGGCCTTCCTGTGGGTTCGTTCCTTCTGTGTGGCTCCATGCAAGAGGACTGTGCATTCCTGCCCTAAGCAGGTACAGCTGTATAATGTATTTTGGCCAGTAAAATGTGAGCGAAGTCATGTGTGTGTTATTTCTAAGCAGAAGTCTCCAGAGCTAGTACAGAGTCCCCATCTCTGTACCCTCCACTAGGAGACCAGTAAATCCAGACAAGGGCCTTTCTGACAGACAGGATCCCTGAGTGAAAATACGGAACAGAGCCTCAGCTGCCCCATGATGGCATCTAAGGTGAGCCATAAATGTAGAGGTCTTTGTTACTGCAGCATAGTTTAGCCTAAGCTGACAAAATTGCATAATTTGTTCTATCAGTCAGCTGTTGCTACAATTATGCAAAGAGTTGAAAACCACAAAATCTCATCGTGGTTGGTACCAAAAAATAAGCATTTATTTCTCACTCTTGTCTGTGGGTTGACTGGGTGCAACTGATCCAGGCGGGCTTAGCTGGGCCTGGCTTCAGGCTTAGCTTGAGTTCAGATCTGCTCTGGGTATTACTCCTTGAACAAGGCCAGAAGGCTACGCTGGACAGATTCTTTTCATGACAAAAGGAAAGAGCACAAAAGGAAAATCACCAGCCCATAGGCATATTTTAAAGTCTTTATTCTCATCGCATTCAGAATGTTCCTTTCGCCTAAGCAAGCCCTATAGTTAAAGGTAACATCAGTGAGACAAGGATCCTGTCTCTTGTAGGATGAGCTGTGAAATCCCATGACTAAGGTGGTAGAGAAAGGCAGGGGTGGGGTGAAGAGTGGAGAACAATAATGCAATCCACCAGTGGTTTTGAGATGGCAGATAATTATGCAGCAGCAGGTCTGAGTGGGCATCCTGGGTGCTCTGGATGCTTCTAGCATGATCCACACCATTGCCTCCCTGCCCACTGAATGTGTACAACAAGGGCAGATCCAAATTTTGTGGGACCTAAAACTTCTACATTATGGGGTGTCCTTTTCAAGTAAAAGAATACAAAATACCATGAGAACTCATTGGTAGCTCCCCATGGGGTCCTCAAAATGGCACATGCACGTGAGGGTCTTTGAAACTTAGGCTTCCTTACCTCACATTAAATAGGACCCTGCTCACAGGCTCACCACCATTATCTTTCTTGAGACCACTAATTTTAATCTCATTTTTATACTTGCTGATTTATGTCAGTCAGTCCTCAAGAACCTGGGAATTTACAGGTCTATTTAAAATTGGCCCTGCCCCCTTTTATTTCCTACTCCTTTCCTGCTTTCCTTTTCTCCATAGAACGCATCATGGCCTCATATACTATATATTTTATGTACTTATTTGTTTATCTATGTCCACCAAAATAGGAACTCCATGAAGTAGGGATTTTTTAAATCAATTTTGAACATCACTATATTCTTAGTGCTTAGAACAGTGCCTGGCACTTGGTGGGTTCTTAATAAATATTTATTGAACACATGAATAAAAGAAAGACTCATGAACTCTGGTATTTGCATTCTAAATCATACTGGGAGAGAAAACAGCTTGAAATGTAATGTATATTAACCATATTTACTAAAACGGAGCTGGAAGGTACCTTGGAGATCACAGATCAACCTTCTTACTTTATAAATCGGGAAACCAGGGCCCAGAGGTTTAAATTATTTGCTTCAGATCACTCGTGGAATCAAAATTCAAACATAGCAGTTAGGATGTTTTCAACGGGAAGTAACACTAAGCCCAAGTAAAGCAATAATTGCTTTAAATCATAGCATGGTTCTTGCCTTGTTCCGTTCTAAGGAATTTTCCAGCATTAACCCACTTAGTGCTCATGGCAACTCTATAATGAAGGTGTTAATAGCCCATCTTACACATGGGGACACTGAGGGACAGTGCCTTGGAGTAACTGCCAAGATGACCGAGTTAGTGAATTACCAAACTGGGCTTTAGATTTGGGCAGTCTGCTTTTAAAGCCCATGGTCTTATCTGACTCAGACTGGCTTATTGGAGAGAGTATATTGGCTTAAGTATGTGATACATCTGATGCGGCTCAGTCTGGTGGTTTAGCTCTCTCACCAGATTTCCTTTGCTTTCTGCCCTCTGTATTCCAGTGTTGGCTTCATCCTAAGACTGGCTTCCCTTGAGTTCCCACAACAGTGGCCCGCAGCAACTCACATCATACATGTCCATCTTTATATCCAGTATGGAGAAAACATTCTGGCAATATTCCTGAAGCTATCTTGTTTCTAGCCTTAACTCACGTGCCCCCATCCCCAAATCCAGTCCTGGCTATTTTGTTACCTTGGCTGATGGACTTCAGGCCCGGACATACATAACGCAGATGTCTGTTGGGAAGGGAAGAAGGGGGTTGGAAAGGCTGTTGTGTGAATTTACCTAAGTTAGTTTGACTGCATGGCAAATGTTGTGCTCTTTGGTAAATATTGGAACCTCATTTAAGAGTCGGAGGGGGCTATAATTCGGTCCTCCAATATTGCTTCCAGGTAGAATGCTACAATGACAGCAAGTCTCCAACAAAATCTCATCCAACATATATTTAGCAAGCGGGCACACACACACACAAAACTGTCACACTGCCGGGTTGTAGCTCAGGAAAGTTCCAATATTTGTCTCAGACCGGTGGCTTCTGCCCTGGCTGCACATTAGAATCACCTGGGAAACAGAGATGGTTTGGCTCATGCCTCACCATTTAATCAGAATCTTTGGAGAGGGACTCAAATGTCACTGTTTTTATTTTTATTATTATATTTTTTATTTGAGTGCAGTTGATACACAACTGCATTACATTAGTTACAGGTGTATTAGTGACAACATTAGTTACATTAGTTTCAGGTGTATTACAGTGATTCAACAAGTTTATACATTATGCTATTCTTTTTTTTAAAATATAATTTATTGTCAAATTGGCTTCCATACGATACCCAGTGCTCATCCTAACAAGTGCCCTCCTCAATGCCCATCACCCACTTTCCCCTCTCCCCCAACCCCCATCAACCCTCAGTTTGTTCTCAGTCTTTAAGAGTCTCTTATGGTTTGCCTCCCTCCCTCTCTGTAACTTTCCCCCCCCCCTTCCCCTCCTTCCTGATCTTCTGTTGAGTTTCTCAGGATCCACATATGAGTGAAAACATATGGTATCTGTTTTTCTCTGCCTGACTTATTTCACTTAGCATAACACTCTCCAGTTCCATCCACGTTGCTACAAAAGGCCAGATTTCCTTCTTTCTCATTGCCACGTAGTACTCCATTGTGTGTATAAACCACAATTTCTTTATCCATTCATCAGTTGATGGACATTTAGGCTCTTTCCATAATTTGGCTATTGTTGAGAGTGCTGCTATAAACACTGGGGTACAAGTGCCCCTGTGCATCAGCCCTCCTGTATCCCTTGGGTAAATTCCTAGCAGTGCTACTGCTGGGTCATAGGGTAGGTCTATTTTTAATTTTTTGAGGAACCCCCACACTGTTTTCCAGAGCGGCTGCACCAGTTTGGTTCCCACCAACAGTGCAGGAGGGTTCCCGTCTCTCCACATCCTCGCCAGCATCTATACATTATGCTCTTCTCACTAGAACTGTAGATACCATCCTCCACCACACGATGTTATTACAATATCATTATGTTCCTTACGCTGTGCCTTTTATTCCCATGACTTGTTAATTCCATCAACCATCAGTATTTTTAAAGGGTCCCAAGATAATTGTACTGTGTAGCCAGAGTTAAAAACCACTGCTCTGGGCACTTGCAACTAGTACATATATGAAAGTCCCAACAATATTCTGAAGGTAGGACTAGCTTGCACAGGGCCCTTTAGGCCCCCAAATGGCAGTCTCCAGTGTCTTTATAATCCTGAACTCTACCAATTTTTTAAAAAATGAAACTTACACATTTAAAAATGATATGTAAATTTTTTTGTCATAAGATTTAGTAATTGCTAAGGACCTAATTTCTGGGAGGTTGAAAATATTTGGCATTTTAAAATAAAATGGTTACATTATTTTTCAAAATGTAGTATATAGAATCTAAATACCATGAATTTATAACATCACCAGCCATTACAAAAAGAACAACTTCTTCAATAGTAAGAAGTTTTATAGTATTCATCTTTCTCTTTGAATTTGTTTTCATTTTCTTCCCTTATAGATTTTCATCTTAATTTATTATATTTTATGCTTGAAAGGGCTTCAGTGATCAACATATCATAATAAAAATACATGGATACAATTAAATTTTAACTCAAGAGTTTTTTCCTTCCTGGACTAAGCTGTCATTGAAATTACACTAAAATTAATAAAAATATCATAAACATAGTGCACATATTTTGTTAGAAAATTATTAAACAGAAGATAAAATTTTATTATAATTGTATTTTTTCATAAGATAGTTGGAGATTTAAAACATTTATTTCATATATATCTACATATATTCATGTATATTTATTAACTAAAATGAGACAGGATTCAGGACTGATTTTCTTCCTATTTAGCATTCTAATAGACAAAATTTCAGAGAAAACTAATTCATATAAATGAATGGGAATCAAAGGAGTTTTGTTATAGGAATGTCATTCAATTCTTTGAACTCCTTCTCAATTATGTGCCAAAAATCACATAGTGATCTGTCCTCAAAATTAATTTTGATCATCTTTCTCTTTCATCTGACAACTTGATTCCATCCTCTTTCAGTGTTTTGAAAACAATAAATTAGAAACCACCTGACCCGTAAAAGTACTTTATTGGTAAATAAAGTACCAATTCTAATATGTGGAATTTTTTTTTTAATCTGTCATCCAGTGTCTTTACATTGCCAGCCTCCATCAAAGAATGTGCTATTATGAAGTGTGCTATGGCTGAGAGCAGGGGGGTATCGTGGGTGCTGGCACAGAGCCCCTAGTTCATAAGGGTCCCACACTAGGTTTAATGCTCTGCTGTGAATGTCTTGAAAATCTTAATAATTTTGGAAAAAGTGGCCCCACATTTTCATTTGCACAGGGCTCCACAAATTATGTCCCTGGTCCTGGAGGAGAAGTCTGCTTTTCTTTTGTGATAGAAGAACATTGCAAGAGTGGTGACAGAAAGGAGTGGAGACCTTCAGCAGGCACATTCCCAGGCAAACCCATTTTAGAAAAGAGTACAAGATAAATGTAAAGATCTGGAGGTAGATTTCCTTAACATCCTTTGGAAAATCTTCTCATACCTCCAAGGGTACATGTGGCCCAGATTGAAGACCACTGCTCCCGTCGTCCAGCAGGCACGTGGCATGACCACCGGACCTGATGGATTTTACACTTCAACTCCTGAAAGAGACTGTGCAATATTCCCAATCCACATTACCTGATTTGAGCATTACTCACTTCACCATTGACAAGTTACTAGTAATGTCTTATAAGCTACCCCAGTAGACCCTCTCGTGCATATTTTGGTAAGGATATTTTAAAGTGAGTAACCACCTCTAAAAGTGGGGCATGAAGTCTTGATTAGAGAACTTCAAAATGCTATGTAACTATGTTACAGATTGAGATGGATTTGTGCCCAATCATCTCATTGTTTTTATACTACTTTAAGTTGCCACACACACAATATTAGAGCAGCCAACAGATGTCCACTATATCAAGCTCAGGCTTTCTGACTCCAAATGTAATGCTATTTTTTTTTTTTTTAATATGCTGTGCTTGTGATCCAGAGAGAATATGGCTCCCTAGGAGAGCATAAAGGAAAAGGGGCTGTGTCAGAGTCCCAGACGGGACTATATAACAGACGTGGGGCATCTGCCCAGTTCTGAGAAGCTTCTTAATTCACAGCAACCTGGTTTTCATTCCAGGATTTGTATGTTTGTAGCATATCAAAAATAAGTTATTTATTTGATTAATTCTGCTCTAGATAAAAATATCATGTACTAGAGTATTTTTTTTTCTTTGAATACATTTGAACAAATACCTAAAAACATTTTAGGAGAAATGTAGGACATTAGAGAAAAAATGGAGCAACTACACTCTCGGCAATAGAAGAGAAAAAGAAGTAATGTCCCTGGTAGTGGTGAGAAAAAGTGAAACAACTAGGTTACATTGGTTCTCAGTGACAGAAAGAGAATCAAAATGAAAGCTATTGACATTTAAGCAGGAATTGAAATGAATGCCACCTGTACGTTCTTGTACCTAATGCTTACTAAAGACGACCCTACTTGAAACAAGATGAGTTGGGTTTTAATCTTCGATCTACAATTTTATATGTCACTGAACTTCTCTAAGACATAATCTTTGCTTCTATAAAGTAGTTCTAAATATGGTGTCTCTTCCTGGTGTCTCTTATGGGAGTGTTGTAAATTCACAGGAGAAAATACTCCACTATTTTGCTACTAAACATGCAACTCGTAGGAGTTTCTCAAGGTACTAATTCAAAAATAGCATATGTAAATACAAATATATATATTAAAATATAATTTTATAATTATTAAAATAAATTTATATATTATTTTAAGTTCACACTACATATACAGAAAGTTAAATCTAGTTAATTATAAGCAAATACCATCATCCTTTTAAAGATTAAATTCAGTCAATAAAAAAAATCCCCTCACCCTTCATCTTCTTTCCAGAATAACATGAAATATCCAAGAAACTTTTTTTTTGGTAACATTGAATCTCAATTCTTATTTATTTATTTATTTATTTACTTATTTATTCATTTGTTCATTCATTCGTTTGAGAGAGAGAGCTCACGTGAGCAAGGGGCAAAGAGAAAGGGAGAGAGAGTGCAAAGCGAGGGGTGGGGCTCAAGCTCACAAACCCTGAGATTGTGACCTCAGCAGAAGTCAGATGCCTAGCCAACTGAGCCACCCAGATGCCCCTCCAAGAGACTTTTATTTCATTTAAGAATTTTGTTTGGAGTACACATACTGTATTTAAGTGCACTTTGAGTATATGTCTGTGTATGTATATACATGGTTAAATGATCACTGATAATGTCATTTAACTGCTCAACCAAAGTATAGGACCTTATCTCCCTTTACATCCTATATCTTCCTCCATTTATAATATAGTGTCTTTAAATATCCCCTCTATATACATTTATAACTGCATCAGAGAGTGCTATGACTTTTGCTTAAACAGTCAAACATAGTTTCAAAAATTCAAGAGGAGAAGGAAAGCCTATTTTATTTACCCATGGTTTTACTTGCCATGTTCTTTTTTCCTTTTTGATGTTCCAAGTTTCTTTCTTTTTGTTTAGGGAACTTCATTAGACATTCTTTTAGGTCAGGATAGTTCTTTGGTGAAAAATTCTCCTAGCTTTCCTTCATCTGAGAATGACTCGATTTCCCCTTCACTCTTGAAAGATATTTTTACTGGATACAGGATTCTGGCTGGACAATGTTGTCTTGTTCAACCCTTAAAAAAATGTCACACCCCCTCCTCCTGACCTCTAGGGTTTCATTTGAAAAATCTGCTCTCATTCTAATTGTTTGACCTATAGATAAGGCATTTCTCTCCTTCTCTCCCTCCCTCCCAAACACTCCCACCTTCTGCTTTCAAATTTTTTTTCTTTGTTCTTAGTTTTGGGAAGATTGTCTGTGACAGCTCCTGGTATGGCTTTTTTCAGTTTATCCATTTGAGATTTTCTGACATTCTTCAATCTGTAGGTTTGTGTCTTTTTCCCAATTCAGGAACTTTTTGGCCATTATTTCTTTGAGTATTTTTTCAGCCCCATCTTCTTCCTCCTCTCCTCTGGGAGGGCTGATGACACAAATGTTAACTCTTGTATTATAGCTCTATGGGTCCCTGAGGCTTTTTTGTTCTTATTATTTTAAATGTTTATTTATTTATTTTTGAGAGAGAGAGAGAGAGACAGAGCATGAGCAGGGGAGGGGCAGAGAGAGAGGGAGACACAGAATCCGAAGCAGGCTCCAAGCTCCAGCTGTCAGCACAGAGTCCAATGTGGGGCCCGGACCCAAGAAATGTGAGATCATGACCTGAGCTGAAGTCGGAAGCTCAACCAGCTGAGCCACCCAGGTGCCCCTGTTCTTATTAAAGTCTTACCTTCCCTTTTATTCAGATTGGATCATTTCTATTTTTTAATTTTTCAATCTTGCTCATTCTTTCCTTTGTCTTCTTCACTTAACAGTTGAACTCATCTACTTTATTTTTTTTGTTTTTGTTTTTGTGTTTTTGTTTTGAGAGAGAGAGAGAGAGCGAGCATGAGTGAGGGCAAGCTAGGGCAGGGGGAGAGGAAGAAAGAGAATCTTAAGTAGGCTTGAGGCCCAGCTTGGAGCCTGATGTGGGGCTCGATCTCAGGACTGTGAAATCATGACCTGAGCAGAAATCAAGATCCAGGTGCTTAATCTACTGAGTCACTCAGGCACCCCAAGAATTTTTTTTAAATTTTGACTATTTTTCAGTTCTAAAATTTCCATTTGGTCCTTTCTTCTATCTTCTATTGCATGCTTTGCTGAGACTTTCTGTTGTTTTCATTTCTTTCAATTCTGCTCATAATTGCTAGGATTTTTATGATAGCTGCTTTAAAACCTTTGCCAAACAATTCTAGTATCTCTGTCATCTAGATACTGGCATCTTTCGATTTTTTTCTCATTCAGTCTGAGGAATATATATTTCATTTCTGGTTCCTTGTTGACAAGTAATTTTCTATGGAAACTTAGACAGTTTGAATTTTATGTTGTGAGACTCTGGGTCTTATTTAAAGTTTCTGTTTTAGGTGTTTTTTGCTGACAGCACTCTAGCAGGGGAAGGAGGAGAGGGACCATCTGGTTACTGCAAACAGGGATAGAAGTCAAGGTTCCTCACACAATCTCCATTGACACCAGAAGGACCCCTTGTTACTGCTGGGTGGGGCTGGGAGTTCTGGCTCCCCACCAGGCTTCCAATGACACTTCCCTGCCCGGAAGTGGTTGAAGCATCTCTTCTTAGGTCCACCAACACCATCGTGTGGCGCGTGGCTCCCTACCACCGGGTATTGGTAACGTCCTGTTTCCTCGTTCTGTTCTGATACCATCACAGTGGGGCATCTCATTACTGCAGGTCGGGGTGGCAGTCCCAGCCCATTACTTGGCCCTTTCTGATGCCATTTGGATGATTGTGTGAAGGGTCTTGGGGACCTCATTACAGCCTGGTGAGGAGGGAAACTCTAGTCTTCCCACTCAGCTTTTATTGTCATGGGTGAGGGATCTGGCTAGAGTAGAACAATTATTATCTAAAAATGTTCTGTCTAGGGGCACGTGGGTGGCTCAGTCAGTTGAGTGTTGGGACCCTTGATCTCCACTCAGGTCGTGATCTCACGGTTCATGAGTTTGAGCCCCTCAAGGGTCTCTGTGCTGACAGCGTGGAGCCTGCTTGGGATTCTCTTTCTCTCCTTCTCTCTCTGCCTCTCCCTGCCTTGCTCTCTATCTCTCTCTCTCAAAATAAATAAAAATAAACTTTAAATAAATGCATAAATAAAAATATTCTGTCTTATTGATCTTCCCCTTACCTGGTTCTTTGGCTAGAGAGAGCAGGTGTTTATTATCGTTGTTCTTGTTGTTTTGACTGGACCCACTGGCACTTTTTTTTAAACGTTTATTTATTATTGAGAGACAGAGAGAGACAGAGGATGAGCATGGGAGGGGCAGAAAGAGGAGGAGACACAGAATACAAAGCAGGCTCCAGGCTCCGACGCGGGGCTCGAATTCACAAACCACGAGATCATGACCCAAGTTGAAGTTGGACGCTTAACTGACTGGGCCACCCAGGCGCCCCTTGGCATTTTTTTTTTAAGTTGCTCATTTCTCCAAGCACCCAGTCCGGGATACATGAGGCAGAAGGAAAACCCAAGGAACACACAACCATGTCATTTCTCAAGCCTGGAAGTCCCTAGTCAGCCTGCCTGTTTGTCTCTACCTTTCAGATTCTGCATATGTTTGCTGTGTATAAAACATCCAGGGATTTTTGTTGTACATAGTGGGAGGAATGAGAAAAAGTATGTCTAAATCATCTTCCTGGACTGTTTATTTTTTATAAATATGGACCTAAATATGGGTCCTAAATATTAGACCATAAAATGTTTGCTCTCTCTGTTTGACTTATTCAGTTATGGATGACTTTATCTGGTCTGATGGTCCTGTGACTTTCTAAACCGTCTTTTATATCATCCATAATATATCTTACATAGTTCATGTAGAACATGTGATTTATATTTTTGACTCTACATGTAGGGGCAATTGCTTCACAATTGATGTGCTCCAATCTGGAGTACAGACCCCATGAGAGATTCATAAACATCTGAAAGATTCTTAATCAAAGGTCTACCTTAGAGAGGCAGTCACAAGAACTTCAGCGATCTCCAATGGACATCAAAGACTTTATCGCTAGTTAATCTGAGCATAATGGGTGTTAGAGATAATTTTCCATTGGCAAACTGAGTGGCACCTAAGGTATGTGGATTGCCCAAAAGTGTCATACAGGTACCGTGAGAATCCAGACCCTGAAGAAAGGCAACTTTGGCTTAAGACTCTAACTTGTCTCACACATGGCTACTGAGACAAGATTTCACCTCTTGGATTTTTGCCCTGAGTGAATCTTTCAGACATGATATTTATGGGAGTGCTTACAAAGACAGACAGCTGCTACTTCACTGAGCTTACAGAATAGGCTGTGATTGGTGTTGTGCTTGCTTGCCAAGGCTTGTATGGATGTCAGAACCGGATCGGAGATTTGCTCTCAGTGTAATATACCCCCCTTCAGCAGTGCTGTGTGTAAGAAGATCTATCCAACTTTCCTACCTCTAACTAGTGAAGACTAACTGGTATTTCCCAGATAGAATTTACTAATTGTTAACTACTAAATAGCCTTGAGTCGTTTGCAACCTCAGGGCACTTAGCATGGGGTGTATCTTCCTTTCATGATGCCTTGGAGAAGTTCGGGCTCACCGCATGCTACGCTGAGGGCCGTGTTGAGATTATGCTCTCTTTGACTACAAAAATTATTCTCAGATTGGTCTCTGAAGTGAAACCAGAGGCTCATGTGTGACCCCAAGAAGCAGACCCTTGACAGAAGCAGTTGAGGGACTTTAACTCATTCATACCCATCACGCTGTAGGCTCCCTTGTTTCAGTCACCTAGAAACATCTGGTTTTCTCTAGTGCACAGTGAGAGAAAAGGTAAATTGGGAAAGAAGAGGCATCTATGGAAGAGATGGCTTTTTAAGTGCTATCCAACAATTTCAGTATATATGCACCTAAGAATGCTTAGAAAATAAAGTGGATATGATCTTTTCCATAATTTTCAAGAAAAAGATAAGGAATCTTTTTTTTTTTTCTTTTTTTCCTCAGTCAGACATTACTCTTCAAACCAGTGACAGACCCTATTTGGAGATCTAATCTGGTAAACTGAGCAAGGAATATGCTTATCCTAAATGGAGCAGAGAACATTGGGCTGGAAGTATTTTTAACAGTTGGAAAGTCTTTTTTTTTTTTTTCCAAGCAAAATGTTACAATGATTCTAATGTGAAAAATGGATGTAAGTAATGACCAGTTTCTTCAGTCAGTGTAAATATTCATTATTGTTTCCAAAGCCTCAAAACTCCTCGAAGGAGCCATCATTTTAAGACAGACATTCTCATGTGGCTCCTTTTCTGTCACAGGTTAAAACTGATTTCCAAGGCTCTCTGAATTCAAACTGCGGCTGCTAGGAGCTAGTGTTCGAAGACAGCTTTATGGGGGTTCTTCTCCCTGCTGTCAGAACAGCACTGTTCGTGAGCCAGTGAGGGCCAGGCCAGCTGGAGGCATGGCGGGCCATCAGATACTCTGAATTCTTACAGAACTTGCGTGCCATGTTGGCAGCTGAAGTGGGAAAGCTTGGTGTAAACTAGATAGACCTTTTATAAATTCTGGCAATGACAGACAAAATAGCTATACTCTGTTTTGTAGAACCACGTCCTCAGACAGCCCCTAATAAATATCATAGTCCGTGGATGAAGCCTTCTTGCTCGAGACGCTGGCAGTGACGAAGGAGACCTGCCTCACTTTGGGTCTCAGCCAAGGGTTGGCCTCACACAGGAACAGCTTCTCTTCCTATGTGATTGGAGTATACCAGGAAGTCTCGTCGGCTCCCAAATATTCACGCAATCAGGTGCCTGAAATTCCACCATTAGAGATTAGTTTATCTAGGATAGCCAGCAGTACAGTACCGAGTACCCAGCAGGCCTTTACAGCATCACCGCAGCTGTTCTTAGCATTGTAGGCATGACGGTCTCTGATGATGGATCTTCATTGAGAGTATTTGGAGACGTATGGGGGGGCACTTTGTGGTTATCACAATGCAGTAGGATAGAGACAGGAATGGCAGAAATGATGAAGCCAGGATTACTAAATATCTTGCAACGGGAGGGACTGTCTTATAGAAGGAAGAATTATTGGCGCGCCTGGGTGGCTCAGTCAGTTAAATGTCCTACTCGTGATTTCAACTCAGGTCATGACCTCATAGTTCTTGAGGTCAAGCCCTGCATCGGGCTGTGTGCTAACAGTGCTGAGCCTGCCTGGGATTCTCTGTCTCCCTCTCCCTCTTTCTCTGCCCCTATCCTACCTCTTAAAAATAAATAAACATTTTTCTTTAAAGGAAGAACCAGCCCCAGACATTGAAAGAAAAAAAAAATCAGATTTGTCACTATCTCCTTAGTGTGTAATTACCTGATTTGTTTTATTTCCAGCCTAAGGAACTTACACACTGAGCAAAATCTGTATGCCTATGGGGATGGAGAAGCACCAAACCCTAGCTGGACTAAATTATAGACACAAAAATGCTAATGCCGGGGGCAGAGGAGTAGGTGAGAATTGAATTAAATGAGGAAGTCTTTGGAAAAATCAGCCTGGTCTTTTCTGCATTCCCAGCCCTTCACACGTTTATGTGTAGGTGTAAATTCAGAATACTGGAGAATAAACAACGGTAGAAACTGAGGGACCCTTAAGACAGGGCAGCGTAACCAGGGGGATTTTAGGTCGACTCTGCCTTGGACATGGGAATGGCCACTTGACGCCATGGCCATTTCGGGGTGCGGGAACCAGATGGGGTTTATCCTGCTCTGTCATTGAAGTCACGACAGCAGCCACAATAGTCCGCATTGAGCCCGTCCCAGACCATAGCATTGATCTCGTTCTGCCTAGTGGGCCATGATGAATCCCACACGCCTCACAGACAAAGCGTTACTTCCTACGGGTGGCATTTTCTGCAGAGAGCAGAGAATGCTCCCTTTGTGATTCTCCAGGTTTTTTATGAGCACCTGCCTGGGTCTGTGTCTCTCCCTGCACCTGCTGAGTTAGCAATCCTTCAGCATAAGTCATGTCTGCCGAGAAGAGTCCCGTGACAAGAGAGCTCCAGTGAACCCCAGCCTTTCCCCAGAGCTCTGGCAATAACAGATCTTGAGAACTGGCCGCACCACGCTCTTCTGAAACAGCACTGGATCATCTAAACATAAATATGCGAATTTTTTTTTAACATATGGAAAAAATAAAACCCTAAAAAGATTTGGTGTGTTTGGGAAAGAGTTTAGGAGCCTTTTATAAAAAAACATGCTAAAGCCAGCTTTAAGCAAATGCAAGTGTGCATTAGCAGGAACTTGAAGGTATTTAAAATAGGTCTTGGTCAGGGCACCTGGGTGGCTCAGTTGGTTGAGTGTCCGACATTGGCTCAGGTCATGATCTCACATTTGGTGAGTTTGAGCCCCTGCTTCAGATCGTCTGTTTCCCTCTCGGTCCCTCCCCCACTCCCGCCTGTGCTCTCACTCTCAAAAATAAATAAAACATTAAAAAATAGTTTTTAAACATAAAATAGGTCCTGGAGTCTAAGGCATTCAAGAACACGGGGAATCAATAAGTGTTTTCAAAACTGGCACGAACAAAGTTTTTATTTCAATGTGACATTTTCCGAACTTAGGGTCCAGAATGGGCTACCTGAAGAATATTGGGATAATTGCCTAATCATTTCCAATTATAATTGCCGAACTCTGTACCGATAACACTAGCACTAACTATAAATTGCAGCCTCACCTAAAAGATAAAAGGATCTAATTGTGGACACTAGAAGTAAGACTTCCCCTGTAGTTCTGGCCTCTCCTGTGCCCTGTCACCTCCTCCATTTCTTTCTCACTTCCTTATCCGCACCTATGGGGCATCACACTGGTAAAAGGGCAGTGATGAGGCACTGACTTCTCTAGTGACTGTTCCCAGTCAAGATCCTGGGGGAAAGGAGAAAAGAGACAGCATATTACAGATTTACCTGATTGGGGGTCACGCTCCTGACCAGCAGGTCTCCCAAGAATGAGGTCTCTCTCGCAGAAAAGCCTGAAGCCCCTCCCCACAGTTCTGGCCGCGGTTGTAGGCACAGTTGTGGCCCCGTGGCCCCCACTGCAGGCCACTGAAAGGGCAGGGTCCTTGTTCAGGAGCAAAGAGATAATGGTAGTTATTCTTATAGTTAAATAAGATGCATTCCTCACTCCTCTTTTCTTTCTCTCTCTCTCTCTCTCTCTCTCTCTCTCTCTCTCTCTCTAAGCATTTAAAGTATCAAGCACTGTGCAGGATTCTAGAAATTCAAGACTGAGAAAGTCATAATTCTTTCATAGTTAAAAGGACGCTTCTGTCAAAACCGTGAGCATGTATGGAAATAACTGTACTGTGAGGAGATTTAGGGCGATGGACGGCTGGGAGGTCATTTGTACCCGTAATTGTTGACATCAGGAAAATGTCACCCAAAAAGAACTTAAAAGGTACCTACCATTTCAGGGTAAGTAGTGGATCAAAGATTGGGTTAGGACTTTATCCACAACAATAAAAAATGAAAAAAGGATTTCTTATAATTAACAAAAATTCAGTAAAAATCGCTTCTACACACTAATTTACATAACCAGCCAAGCTGAAACAAAGGTTTGTTCTGTGAGTGGTATGAAAATTCTCCTTCAAATTATATGATGACCCTCCACATTACCTTTCACTTCATGTTTGACCTTCTCGTCTCGACCATTTGATGGGTCAGCTTTCAGAACTTTCTGCGGGCCTTGCCAGTTTTCCCGAGAGCCTTTCTTAAGCTTGTGGTATTGAAAGCATCATCTTTTGGAATGTCGCCCGACTGTTTATCCGAAAAAGTGAATTTCAACACACATAGAAGCCCAGCCAGTGTAGAAGCAGCCCTTAATTAATTCTGGATTCTTCAGCCACGCGCTTCGCTGCCTGTTCTGTCTCACAGCATGTGTGTGCATTTGTTCTGAGTCCCAGAGGTCTTATGAGGGTAAATGAGACCAACCCTTCCAGCTCTCTACAGGTGCTTGAGCTTTCCTCTCTCTAAGTGTTGCCTCTCCTCCTCTGCCTTCCTTCTTCCCCAAATGTGTTGTCCCTCGCCCACTGATGTCTCTGAGGCTGGTCTACCATGTTGGATCAGGAGTCCATGCCAAGCTGGATGTTGACAAGATAGCACCCATAGCAGTGGGAAGTGGACGTCGAGAAGGCAGAGCTAAGGCATGAGGAGCAGCTGGGAGGAGGTCCCTTGTCTTACAGTGAGCTTCTAGAAAGCACAGCCTGCATTTACTGCCTCTGTTTTTTTTCCTCATGGTCATCTTTAAACATGTTTATTTATTGAGAGAGAGAGAGAGAGAGAGAGAGAGAGCAAGGGAGGGGCAGAGAGAGAGAGAAGGAGAGAGAGAGAATCCCACACAGGCTCCATGTAGTGCCAAGCCCCACTAGGGGCTCGAACGGACAAACCCGTGAGATCATGACCTGAGCCCAAATCAAGAGTTGGCTGCTCAACTGACTGGGCCACCCAGGTGCCTCTCCTCCTGGTCATCCTTTAATCCACTTCAGCCTGGCTTCTGTCACTGTCACTCTAGGTGAATCTCCCTTTGCCAAGTTTTCTAGTAACTTTCTGGTTGCTAACTCTAGTAGATACCCATTAGCCTTTATCTTAATTCATTCACTGCAACCTTTGCTTTAAATTCTCTGCTCTTTTGGTCTCTATGCTTTCTCTTTGGGTTTTTTTTATGGTTGTTGTTATTTGATCTCTCACAACCCTGCCCTGTCTCCTTTTCTGTCTATCATCAAGGTTAACGTGATCCAATGTTCTGTTCTATCATTGGATAACTTGTATTACACCCTTTACTGTTCTTTGTTTCAAATGTAATTTTAGTCTATTTCCCTTTCCCGAGGTCAAGGTTCTTGTGTCTATATAACTAATAAGACATCTCCATTTTGATATTCCACAGACAATTTACGCTCCGTACATTCAAAACTAAAAACTCCTTTCCCTTGGCGACCCTATTTTCTTTCTTTACTCCCCATTTTCATAAATGATGCCACCACTCCTTGGTCTGCTAAGCAAGGAACTGCAATCACATCTTTGATGATCTCCTTTCTTCATGCCCCATGACTAACCAGTCACACTTTTCCTGCCTAAACCTCTCAAACTGTTTTCCTCCTCTTACACCGGAAGGTTGAGGCCTTAATACAGGTCTTATCAGATCCTTATTTAATTACTCTGACAGCCACCTATGTTATTTAACTATTTCTGTTCTATTTCCTGTCCCATAAATTCTCTATGGTTCAGAATACAATCACATTTTTTATTATAAAATATAAGTCTGCTCGCCTCATTCCTCTTTTGTCTTCGTTCTCTCTCTCTGCATAACAAACTATCCTAAGATATGATGGCTTGAAACATAATAAACATTTATTAATCTCATCATTTCTGTCAGGAATTCAGGCATAGCTTAGCCAACTGCTTTTGTTTCCAGGTCTTTCAAGACATTGCAGTCAAGATGTTGGCTGGGCCTGCAGTCATCTAAAGGCTTGACTGGGGCTGGAAGAGTCATCTCCAAGATGGCTCAGCTCGTGGCTGGCAAGGAGATGCTGGCTGTCGGCTGGAGGCCCCCGCTCCTCCCCCCACGACCTCTCCCCAGGCTACATCCTCACAATAAGGCTACTGGCTTTCCCACAGCGCAGAGATCCAGAGGAGAAAGATTCGTGCAGAATGACCTAGCCTCAGAAGTCACAGGCATCATTTTATGCCACATTCTAGTCATTAGTAGAACAGGAAGAGAATTAGCCTCCATATTTGGGGTGTGGAGGGTGACTGTGAACAAATCATAGATGTATTTTAAGACCATCACACCTTCTGAAAAATCTTACCATGCCTTTTACAATATTCCTAACACTGTCTTCCTCTTCTGCTCCTTCAGATCTGCTAAGTTAGTCACAGCCGTATGAACTCATTGTGATTTTTCTATGCTCCTGCTTTTGCACATCCTCCCTTTTGCCTGTAATACCCATCCTACTTCGTTACCTCTCCACTATCTACTTATCCTTCAAAATCCTCATCAGACCCCAACATTATCTAAGTCTGCTTCCTGCTTCGCAGCCCATACCATTCGCCTGACACCAGGTGGACTTAATACAGTGCACTATTTGCATCCCCCCCCCCCCCCCACACCATGGTTTAACTACCTCTCCAGATCTATACGTTCAGGCTAGTATCTTTTATCTCTGCGTCTTCATTGCTCAGCACAGGTCCCGTCATATTTGTGTCGGTTTGTAAAATGATGGTGTGAATTCATTAATATTAATGCCTGACCTCCACAAAAATCTCATCAAAAAAGCAAACAAAGTAAATTGCTGAGGACTATAACCAAGTCATTGGCGGTAGGTGAGAGAGGGGGAAAGGGTTTGAGAAAGATGCAGTGACAAGTATAGGAAAGAGAGGAGAAAGAATCAGGATGCCTTGGAGTGTCTAATTAAGCTGTCGGGTGAAAAGACTGAATTAGCGGGGAGAGAGGAGAATGAATTTAATTCTGAAGATGCGGGTTTTAGGATGTCTGTGGTTCTCTACAGAGTGGCCTCATAAGACTTAGGAAAAAAGTTCTGAAAGTCAGGAGAGGTCACACCAGAGATAGATGTGAGAGATGTTATCTGTACCGTGAGTTACGTCATTGTTCTCTATATAGGAATCATAAAAAATGGGGAAAAATATTGCCAAGTAGGAAGAGACAATAGTTGTCACTCTTCCTAAGTTCACAAAGGGCAGAGAAGAAGCTGCCGTAGTTTACTGCCCATCATTTCCTGGGTGTCACTCACACCAAGTATTCTGGCCAACTCTAGGCCATCATTCATGAACTACTGTGGGGGAAGCATTGGCCACTCCCACAGTGGTTCAGAGAATTTTACAATATTCAACTGTTGTGTCTAATGTACCGAGGCTCAGTTCAACTTAATTTAGAACTCTAAAGCACCGCTTAGAATTGTGGTTGATTAGTCAATCAGAGGGATTCTAAAGTACATCTTGGGTTATTTACTATGAATCTAAACTTAAAATGTCATTTCTTTTCTAAGAACATAAAAAATAAAACTATTTCCCAGAAGTGATTAAAGTTAGCTTGTGTATAAGTGACACCTTCTTCAATCAGCCTAAGTGTAAGTAGAAGAAAAGATTGGGCATTTTTGAAATTTCATGTAATTTGAGTAATGTATAAACCAGTTTGGGAAGAAAATTGATTTTCAAGGCAATTCTTTGTTTTCCGGTCAATACATATTGTTTTTCAAAACTTATTTTTTATTTTTTTTAAATCTTTTTTTTTTTGAAGTTTTTATTTATTTTTGAGAGACAGAGAGAGACAGAGCGCAAGTGGGGGAGGGGCAGAGAGAGAGGGAGACAAAGAATCCAAAACAGGCTCCAGGCTCTGAGCTGACAGCACAGAGCCCGACGCGGGGCTCGAACACACGAACTGTGAGATCATGGCCTGAGCTGAAGTCAGACGCTTAACCGACTGAGCCACCCAGGCACCCCTATTTTTTATTATTTTTTTTTAATGTCTATTTATTTATTTTTGAGAGAGACAGCATGAGCAGGGAAGGGGCAGAGAGAGAGAGAAGGAGACAGAGAATCCCAGGCAGGCTCCAAGTCAACAAGAGCCCAACGCAGGGCTCAAACCCATGAACCGTGAGATCATGACCTGAGCTGAAGCCACAAGTCAGATGCTCAACCGACTGAGCCACCCAGGTGCCCCAAACCTTGTTTATTTTTTAAAACTTGGAGTACATTCTAGAAAGTTTTCAGGTTCTATTTCTCTTTGGAGAACCTCTCTCCAGAGCAGCTCTAAAAGAGACCGGGCTTCTAATCATCTCGACAACTGTACAAGAAGTCAGCCGTGAAGCCAGAATGAGATATATCAAAACACCTTTGATCATTTGATTAGCTGTTCACTCTTTCAAAAGCGGGGACCGGAGGTTATGCTAGATTGTGTTACTTTCAACGTGTGCTTCCTCTCACCTCATTCCATCCGAGCTGCCAACAAGCAGATGGCAGCCAGGATGGAGCAAGGGTGTCTTCCCCCTCTTGGCTTCGAGCATTTCGAGTGCATGTCAGTTTTAGGCAAACGGGGTGTGTATGTCTAAGTAAGTCTCGGTCTGACCCCGTCGCTCGGTGCCTCACTAGAGAAGTAGCACTGCGATGCGTGCCCCAGTGAGTTATGTGTGCTCGTAAAAACACCCTGCAATTCGCAAAGCTATCGACTCTTAGTCATGAAGGAAAAACACCCGTCAAAAGAGTTTTATTTCAACTTGTTAATGACACCGCAAATAGAGGACGATGCCATCATTTCAGGGCACAGTATTACAAAGCAGGCCTCTTCCAGGGCGTCTGGAACAGGGCAGGCTGGCTCCGGTCCCTAATTAGAGAAGCCCCACTACGGACACCATAAATCAGTTGTCATCAGAGAACTGTCCTCCTCTGTGTGCAAGGAGGCTCTGCATCCGTTAGCACCGAGGCCAAACCCCAAGGCCATTACAGCGGCCCAAGAGTTCCCGGACATGGCTCATTGCTCAGCAGATAACTTGATACTTTTCTCATAGCTCCGAGATGATAAAGTGGCTTATTAGGTACTTATACATTCATAGGCACGTGGTGCTCCTGGCTCTGAGAGAAGTTTGGAGAACAGCTCACAGAAGAGCATGATCTTTCACTGTACCGAATTCTTGAATTCCTTCTGAGAAGGACAGAGTTAGATCTGGAAGTTTCAGCTAAATTCCACCTCACTCAGCAGGCCTCAGCCAGCTGGACAACCCAGCACACAGTGCCCAGGGGCCCTGCTGGGTGGAGGCATTCAGCCCTCTTAACAGCTTCCTCTTTTTAAGCAGGATCCTCCAGAAGGAATGACAGCAGGGGACATGATGTGAAGCACTGCTGGGGGCTGAATTGTGTCCCTTGAAGAATTCATATGCTGAAGTCTTAAGTCCCCATATCTCAGAATGCAACTGCGTGTTTGGAGACAGGGTCATTAAGGAAGTGATTACATCAAAATGAGGTCATTAGGATGGTCCTTAATCCAAAGTGATTGGCGTCCTTATACGAAGAAGAAATTAGGACATGGACCTAGTTAAGATACAGAGGGAAAAGCATATGAAGACACAGGTAGATGACCATCAGCTCCAAGCCAAGGAGAGAGGCCTCAGGAGAAACCAAACCTTGCCAACACCCTGATCTTGGCCTCCAGCCTGCAGAAGTGTGAGAAAGTTAAGTTTCCCTTGTTTCAGGCACCAGTCTGTGGTTCTTTGTTCTTGTGGCCCTGGCAAATTAATACAAGCATTTTCTTTCTTTCTTTCTTTTTTTTTTTTTTAACATTTATTTATTTTTGAGACAGAGAGAGAGCATGAACAGGGGAGGGTCAGAGAAAGAGGGAGACACAGAATCCGAAACAGACTCCAGGCTCTGAGCTGTCAGCACAGAGCCCGACGCAGGGCTCGAACCCACAGACTGCGAGATCATGACCTGAGCCAAAGTCAGACACCTAACCAACTGAGCCACCCAGGCGCCCCCAATACAAGAATTTTCTAAAATCTCTTTTAAAAATATGTCATGCAAACAGATTGTGACCACGCGATGATCAGCATATTTTGCTAGAGGATTTGAAAGAGACAAGAACAGTGTTTCAGGCCACACACAAAGTTCAGCAATTTTAACTGAATTGGCTGCACCCATTAGCAACGGTTTAGTGCAAAAGATGAGTAGATTTACTTAAGCTCACATAAAGTAGTAAAAATAACTTCAAAAAAGAAAAATACCATTTTAAGAATTTAGGAAAAAGTGTTTTCTAACAGGTTTTTTTTTTAAATTAAAATGGTCAAAACTATTTCTTTGGAATAGTATTGGCAGGACTTTTGAAATAAAGAGTGAGTTATGGTAGCATTGTCTACCTAGATAGTCATGTTTGTTTACTCTTTGCTGAGTGCTGAGCTCTGAGCACCGAGAATGAATGAGATATTTCCTGCCCTCTGAGAGCTCACAACCTTAGTGGGAAGGAGGGCATCCACCACCATTAATACAGTAGTGGGATCACTGTACAAAGCGTTTGGGGACATAGAGAAAGGAGAGATCAAGAAATGCACCTGAAAGTGTCAGGGAATACTTCACTGAAAGCAGAAATGAAAAAAATATCACTGGGGAAAGAATACTGTGTGATCCAGTGAATCTCTGTGATCCAGAGAATTACTAAATTTGGGGCTTCCAGTGCCCTTCCTGTAAAGTTGGGGGATAAAAATGCATTCTGTGTCAAGACTTTAGGAAGCGTTGTAGAGTAAGGCTACCTAGCACATAATTTACACTCAGTAGATTTTCTTCCTTCTCTGTAGTTTGCTTCTCTTCTATTTCTTCCTTCCCCAACCCCCTTCCCCCTCCTTCTTCTTTGCCTGATCTTATGGTCTTCCTCCTGGCTAATCATGTATCACACATCATTCCAGCAAAAAGCAGCTTAAGTACCTGCCAATGCACGGGTGAATCAGCACCATTTAGGTACTTGCCAAAACTAGAATCATGCTTTCTGTTGACCATCTAAATTGACTTAATGGTAACTATCTAAAAAAAAAAAAAAAAAAAAAAAAAAAAATTAAAAAAGTAAGTGAAGCAGGAGATTCTGAATACCAAGAGACCCAGCCGCCAGTCAAAAGGCTATTGTTTACATCCATTTAGTTTTCACTCCCAACACTGTTACACTATCTTATGCCCAGTGCCTGTACACTATTTTATGCCCATGTTACCACACTGGTGTCAGCCCTTAACTGGTGGGATTTCCCCTCTTGTTTCAAATATCCAAGGAGGAATGTACCTCCAAATGTTTAGGGTGCATATACAAATGATCTGACTTCTAACAAAACATTTGTTTCCAGATGGAGGAGATATTTGGACCCATTCTGTAACTTCCCTTGTAGTACAAATGATTGAACACTTCATTACCTCCTTTGAGGACAGAAAAGCCTACAGATCCCTTTCTGGATTTTTTTTTTTAAGCATTATTAAACAGCAAGCCAGCCTGATGTCGTGCAGCGATTTCTCACAGGAACTTTGCAACCGTGGTCTAGTCTATTGGTTGCAGTAATAAGAACTTTATCTTTCATAGAAATTTATTGTGTGATGTATTTCAGTACAGTAAGCACTGGTTTCCATTTGCTAATTTCTCTTATTTCTCTGAAGGAAAGAAAATTTATTGCCAGTCTGGTAAATGTTAAAGGGTTTTAGGTCTGTGACGGGAAATTTGGTTAAGGATTTTCCAGAAGACATGAGTATCAAAAATGAGACAGTTTAGCGAAAAACTTGCTACATGATACTTCAAAATGCCATCATGGAGAAAAAAATCAAATTCTGTTGGACTTTGTTATGCGAGTTTTATATTGTAATACTCTTTTCCTTTTCAATTATACATTTTGGGGCAGTGATATGGGTTGCAGGGTGGGGCTCCCACAGTCTTAGCAGAGATTGGTAAAGGTCTTAACCTGACCATGACTTGAGTCATTATCAAATAGGTAACCCCAAAGCTACTTAAAACACTAGTTTTGCTTACAGAAGATAAAGATATACTGAAAATACACATGGAATATGGCAAGTGCACAGTGGCACATTCAGACTGGCTATCCTGGGGCAGAAGCTGGGTGTGAGACAGAAAAACAGACACAAATCAGTGGGCATACTAGAACAGACACTGCAGAGCAAGTGATGAGAGGCCTGACTGTATGTGTGGTATAGTGGAAAACTGCCCCAGGACCCTAGCAAAAAAAACCCCAAAATTAATAATTTTGATTATTGTTAAGAGCAGAGTAGAATTGAGTCAGAAACGAGCTTTTCAAAGAAAAGGATAAAATCGTGAATGTAAAAGATCAATAGAGAGCACCACCACTTCCAAAAGAGACACCATCCACAGAAAGCCCTCCCACTGGACTCCGCTTCTGTAGCCCTTTGCCCTGAAATTTCTTTCAGCAGCACACAGCTGTTGACTGCTTTAAAATTGCAAACTGGAGGGGTGCATTGGTGGCTCAGTCAGTTAAGCTTCCGACTTCTAATTTTGGCTTAGGTCACGATCTCACGGTCTGAGTTCGAGCCCCGTGTAGGGCTCTGTGCTGTCAGCACAGAGCCTGCCTCAGATCCGCTGTCCCCTCTCTCTCTCTGCCCGTCCCCCACTTGCTCTCTTTCTCTCTCTCTTTCTCAAAAATTAATAAACATTAAAAGTAAAATTAGAACAAATAAAATGAAAAAAATGTTTTAATAAAATAAAACTGAAAACAGGAGTCCCTCAGTTAATATCACTGTGAGGGTCAGAAACACAAAGAATGCTAATATTTTGCAGTGTTTATTATGTATAGGCACCCTTCCAAATACATTATATTAATACCCGTAATGGTACCCATATGAGGTAGATACCAACTTGTATCATCCTGTTATACAAATGTGGACACTGAGGTACAAAGAACAAAGGTAATATCCTCAAAGGCACACCGCCAGTAAGAAACAGAACTTGTAATCAGACCCAAGCAGTCTGAATTCAGAGTCCAGTCACTTAACCACTCAGCTATCCCACCTCTCAGTAGGTGTAAGACATGTGTGGCCTTTGGCGATCATGATGGTACTCCCTCGAATTTCTGGGCCATCCTGTTTTCGAGCATTCTGCTCACTGTACCCACATAAATCCCAGTATTCCAGACATTTTCTGTCACATACAATAAATGTCTGTAGATGTTTGTATGTGAATGTGGAAGTTCCAATCACCAAATGTTTCAACTTTAAAGTACAGGTAAAAGCTATTCTGTAGTTTAGATTATCTACCTTGATGCAGATAAAATATTTATACTCATAACTCATTGGCGTGCAAACACTCAACCTCCGTGGACCACTCAAAACAAAATCTCCTCATGTTTAAATTGAGAGTGTTGGGCCAGAGGACCTCCCACTGTCAAGACGTTATATTTTACATTTGTCGCTTGCATCCAGGTTCAGTCTCGTTTCTGCTGAAGTTAGCATGTAATCAGCCTTCCAGGAAAGGATTCATTCATATCCTCTAATGTCCAGCGGAGCACATTCCTGGACGTAATTGAGTCTGCTCAAATCAACGAGTCATTAACCATCTGTAACTCTCCGCAGATTAATTACCAACACCATTGTTAAGACTGTAACCTGTTTTGTTTGTGCTTCGAGAAATGTTTTTGTGCTTTCATTCTTAATCTGGCAGCAGCTGATATTAATTCAGACCATACATTACACTCTTTGGCTTTTCACGACTGCCATTTCCCATGGGCAACCTGACTCTCCTACCCACAGAAACAGCAGAGAGCACCTAGCTTGTAAGATACCAGATGAACAATACCCAGTGCATGAGCTTTCTGTACTAAATGGGGCGTGAGGTTCATTGCACTCCCTATCACAGTCAAGCGGACTTGCGACAGGGAGAAGAAATAAGTCATTGAAATAAACTAGAAAAGAGAAAAGAAGACTTCTAAGTCACTCAGCCAGTTAAAACCAATTTAACACGTTCATAGAATTTAGGACCTTTCTGCCTAAAGCCCTTTAGTGGATTAAATAGCCAGAGAATTGGCAGAGAGAAAGGAATGAACATTTCCGGCATTTAATATGAGCCAGTCACAGTGCAGTCTTTTTTTTTTTTTTTTTTTTTTTTAACATTTATTTATTTTTGAGAGAGAGACAGAGCGTGAGCAGAGAGAGAGGGAGACACAGAATCCGAAACAGGCTCCAAGCTCTGAGCTGTCAGCACAGAGCCCAACGTGGGGCTCGAACTCAGAAACTGTGAGATCATGACCTGAGCCGAAGTTGGAAGCTTAACTGACAGAGCCACCCAGGCGCCCCACCGTGCAGTCTTTAAGATAAGAATGACAGCTGCAAACATTTCTTCCACATGCACAGTTCCAACTGCTCTACACATAGCCACTCATATAATCCTCACATTAGTCCACAAAAGTTAGCACAGTTTTTATCCCCATATTACTGCTTTTAAACTTATAACAAATTTAATAGCCAAATATTACCCCTATTTTTCAGATGAGGCACTGTGTCTCAGACAACTGTATAATTTGACTTAAGTCAGAATTCACACTCATGTCTGTCTGACCCCAAAATCGTGTTTTTTTAAAAAAAAAAGTTTATTTTTTTGAGAAAGAAAGAGAGAGTGCATGTGCACAAGTGGGAGAGGGTCAGAGAGAGAGAGAGAGAGAAAGAGAGAGAGAATCCCAAGCAGGTTGTGTGCTGTCAGCCTAGAGCCCGATGTGGGTTCAGATCCACAAACTGTGAGATCATGACCTGAGCCGAAATCAAGAGTCAGACGCTTAACTGAGTCACCCGGGCGCCCCGTTTCCTGCCTCACCATGAATCTCAATGCTCTTGAAAAGCTCTCCATTCTATATTGTACTTGACAATTTCTAAGTTGGGAGGGCCCTTAATGATTTCAAGCTTATCTGTTTTTATTTTCTAGAAAACCATTGCTTACTTTAAATGGTTAGCAGGTCTGAAACCCCAGTATCTGCCTTCTTAACCTAAATCATCTTTGCCTCTGTGGTTAGCACTCACACAATTCTAACACAATGATTCTTAAGTCAGGCTATGCATCAGAGAGCTCACCTGTGGTGTTTTTAAAACTACAGATTGTCCTGCACCATCATAGACCTAGTGAATCCAGGTTATCTAGTCAGAAAATGTGTTATCCAATGTTACTTAACTTCACGCACTATTAATATAATTATTTACTCTACACTCCTAGAAACTGAACTTTGAGTCACCTTATTACTGTCAGGATTACAATGGACTAGACTTCAAGACATAACAGGACTTCAGTAGAATAGGCAAGTAGAGAGCCAGGATCAAAGACTATGGGTTCTGGGGCACCTGGGTGGCTCGGTCAGTTAAGCCTCCAACTCTTGATTTTGGCTCAGGTCATGATCTCACAGTTCATGGGTTCAAGCCCCGCGTCAGGCTCTGTGCTGATGGTGTGGAGCCTGCTTGGGATTCTCTGTCTCTCTCTCTCTCTCTCTCTTATTTATTTTCTCTCAAAAAAAAATTAATTAAAAAAAGGACTATGGGTTCTGACTCAGCAATAGACTCAGCTGTAGATCTGGCCCTTGAAAGAAGTGACCAGAAGTTTACTGGGCACAGTAAACCAAGGAGGTGGTCTTCAGTAGTCTTTCAGTAGTCAGAGGTCTTCACGCAGTGAAGGTGTTCGAAATCCGGCCGGAGGTAACATTGTCGTTCTGCATAATCTGAGTTAGAACAGACCCTTAACCAGAACAGTGATCAAAGGAAGGGTCTACACTCTGGGAAAGTGGGGCTAGTAAGGTAGAGGAGAGTTGGCAAGGCTTCAGTCACATAACTTAGGCTCTGGGGAAGATGCTCAGCCCCACAGAGTTTCTAGTACAGGAAGGAGCTGAACCGGACACTCATTGTGTATTTCTTCATGTAAACAACCATTTCTTCACTTAAGCATCGATCACCTCTTAGACCAGGCACTAGACAGAGTAGGTGCCTTGCATATTCTATCACTGTAGTGCAGATTATTCACTATTTCTTGGCCATCCAGCAGAAGAGAACACCTTTCCCATATTTAAAAATCCCCTAAATTATGACTCTGAGGACACATAGAAGCTGGGCTACAGGTTGTCATCTAGGCCCTGCCAATCAAAGACCAACAACGGCTTCTGGCCCTCTGCTAGGCACTAGAGATTTCAAGAGCAAAAAGGCCTCATATATTGGGCTTAGTGCACACCAACCCCAGTGGTATGGTGCCTGCTGATATATGGACCACCTTGGTCAGAACTGGCTGAGGGGCTATGCAAGGTGGAGTCTGTACATGTTCAGTGTTAGTGTCCAGAGCTGCCCAGGGAAGGGAGGCCCTGACAATAGAGAAGAACACTAAGCGTATGGTACCTCGTGTATCCACCCTAGTGCAGTTGTCCGCGTCAGCAAAATACATCCAATGAGCGGAAGATGAAAAAAGGCGAAGCGAGGGGTATGCCTGTTCATGTACAAACTGGAAACTCCGCATATCACTTCTAAGCACATCTCACTGACCGGATCATAAGCACACCTCACTGTGAAGGGGTCTGCAAGTTATAGGCTTAGCTGGGCAGCTATCCCTCTGTTGGTGATATATATGTATGTATATGTTATATATACATATATATATATATATATATATGTAATATATCTTTGTTCTATTGTGCTATTTATTAAAAAAGAAAATTCCCAAATTGACAAGCAATTTGGGCTTAAGTCTTGTTTTCTAAAACCAATTTAGTTCAACAAAATTTATGGGATGCTTCTAACAAAAGTCTATAGGTTCTTATGTTATAAATCTTGTGTATTAATTATACTAGACACTGATCATTTTGATGACCATCATCTGAACCTCATGATATTTTAGCAATTCCTTACCTCTTTTCTGATTGGATCTAAGTGAGCAAGAAGCAGCCATTTCTTCTAGACATGCTGTTAAGACGTTTGCATGTCAAAGAGTGGGAGATAAATCTGAGAAGAATTCAGGGACCTAACCCACTCACCCCCATGAAATTTCTAGGGACCCAGTGATGTACAGCAGGTCCAGATATCCCTTCTAAGGTAAAGGATAATTCCTTGCCTCTGGCTCTTAAAGATATCAGGCCCTAATACCTGGAATCTGTAAATGTTACCTTATAGGGTCATGTTTTTGCAGAAGTAATGCGATTAAGGATTTCAAGGTAAAGTGATTATCCTGAATCGTCTAGGTGGGCCTTATCTGTCATTGCAAGTTATTGGAAGAAGGGAGAGGGGGATTTGGCAACACACACCCAGAAGGCAGTTGAAGTCAGAGGCAGAGGCTAGAGTAGCGTCCGCAAGGCCAAGAATGCCAGCAGCCCCCAGACACTAGGGAGGGCAAAGATGGGACCCACCCCCAAGAGAGGAGAGAATGGGGCCCTGCTGACACCTTGATTTTGGACTTTGGCCTCCAGCACTGTGAGAGAATAAAATTCTTGTCTTAAGTTTGTGGTTACTAACAACAACCACAGAAAACGAACACGGATTTTTCTACTAGTAACTGGAAAGAGCAGATACCAGTCGCTCACTTTCCTGATCTTCCTTGGAGGGAGGGCACGGGCATGTACTGGGAGATGCATCCTGGAACTTGAGTCAGGAGTTTCTGGTACAAAAATTCTGGGACGGTAGAAAATTCTCTCTGGCAGCAATGTGAGTTACAGGAAGGTGAATTTTCTGGAGTGGGAATGCTGGGCCAGTTCAGTGGGGGAGATCTTGGCACGACTTCTGGCTGCATGGCCTCCATCCAGCCTGGTGCACCTGACTGTCCAGTAACTCTGTAGGCTGTTGACGTTCTTTTGTTTATACTGAGTTGCGTTGGTCCCCACAAACTAAAACCCTGACCAATACATGGCTTCGCCATTTGTGTGGGTAATTTCCCAAAACTTTCTCTTTCTTTCTCCCTTGGTAGAAGGATCAGTATAGAGATATTGGCATAGATAGATCTATACATATACATTTAATTTTCTCCCCTTTGAAGAGATGTGAAAGACACGCCAAGTGTGGTTTTTTTGTGAGTAAATGCACATAGACGGTGCATTTGGGGCCCTGCAAAGAAACTGGTTATAAGATTTCTTTGATGTTTATCAAACATGGAAGATTTGAACCCAAAGCACAGCCATTGCTTCTCAGAAGGAGGTGAGCCTCAGGAGGATACAGCCTATGAGGAAGATGTGTCGAGTGTAACAGCCAGCCTTGAGGCTCGGATGTGCCAGGGGGTGGGCTGGTCCTGCCCTGACGGCCAGGCCCAGGGAAGGATAGAGCGCTGTGCAAAAGCTGAGCCCCAGTCTCAGGAGAAGCTGTCGAGGATGCGTCTATCTTGAATGTAAAATGGGCAACCTGAGTCCCTATTTGTCCTGTGGCTTTCCCTTGGCTGATACCTTCTCAGGGACATAGCACAGTGAAATCACAGGACAGGAGAGGTCACAACACAGAATCTAGGGAAAGAGAACTCATCTGTACTCAAAGTTTGCCATAGGCCAGACTCTTCATTTACCACTCAGGTTAATTCTTTACATAGCCTAGTGATGCAGATGCTCTCATTAATATTCTGAAGATGAGAAAACCTCACTTCTGGGTGGACAAGCACCTTCCTGGAGGTCACAGGGAAAAGGGTGGGCTCCACCCAGGCCTGCCCTTCTCCAAACCCACATTCTCCATTTTCTGCCAAGTTTACCTGCTGCCTTGTGACTAAGGGATGTGATGGGACTCGGGTAACCTCACAGTTTCTAATCTAGAAAGAACCTTAGGATAAAGATTTTTTATGTTTTTAAAAATATGACCACAAAGGTCTCTTTATTTTTATAAAATAACATCCACATCCATAAATAGTTTAAAAATTAAGACATACTTGGGGCACCCAGGTGGCTCAGTCTGTTAAGTGTCTGACTTCGGCTCAGGTCATGATCTCACAGTTCGTCAGTTCGAGCCCTTTATCGGGCTCTGTGCTGACAGCCCAGAGCCTGGAGCCTGCTTCAGATTCTGTGTCTCCCTCTCTCTCTGCCCCTGCCCCACTCACACTCTGTCTCTTTCTCAAAAATAAATAAACATTAAAAAATTTTTTTTTAAATTAAGGCATACTTTCTTTGTTAAAAGAAAATATCAATTAGTAAATAAGAATATCCAGAAAATATCTAGAGTTTAATACAGTAATTTAAATAACAATTGCCCTATTCGTTCTAACATACTTGGCAAAAATAACCTTCAAATGTACATAAGCATAAAATTCCTAAATTATACCTCTAGCCCAGATTCTTCTCAGTGGTAGACAGAATTACAAAGGTGGTTTCCAGGATCTCTGCCTCCTGGGTATTTAATCAAACACTAAGGTAGTACTTCTGTGAAGGGATTTTGCATATGTCATCAAGATGTCAGGTCAGTTGACCTTAAGATATGATGATTATCCAGTGGCCTTGACTCAATCAAGTGAGCCCTTAAAGTGCCTAGAGTTTCCTTTGGCCAGTGAGAGAGGAATTCCCAGAGATCCAAAGCATAAGAAAGCCTCCACTTGCTCTTGCTGGTTTGAAGGAATGCAGGCAGCCTCTAGGAGGAGAGAGTGACCCCAGTTAAGCTGCCAGCCAGCCAGGAAATGGTGACCTCAGACCCTCAACCACAAGGAACTAGATTCCACTAACAGCCTAAATGGGCTTGGAAACAGATTCTTCCCCAGAGCACCTAAATTAGAACACAGCCTGGCCAAAACCCTGATTCCAGCTTTGTGAGGCCCCACCCAGAGAACCCTGGAGAGCCCACCTGACTTTCCCACCTACAGGATTGTGAGTGAGAGTGCACTTGGGTGCACTTGGGTGCTGTTTAGTAGAAGTTTCTACCATAAACTTAGAAGGGCCATAGAAAACTAAGTAGTAGAAAACTACTACCAGCAGTGGAAAGGTAGGACATTCTCCTAAGCTCGAGATCTACACACAGAACTTCTTATTCTTCCCATAAATATTTATTGAGTATGAATTTGTGTATACCACTTAGGATATATTCCTAAACAAAAGGAACACGGTCCTGTCCTGTGGACCTTCTATTCCATTAGAAAAGATGGATATAGTGACCTCCAACTCAACCTTATCTCCCATTCCTCTTCTTTCTGTGTGCCCTCTCTCAGTGGACATCATGGTGGCATCCACTCAGATGTCAAGTTAGAAACCCTAGCGTCCTTTTCTGTCTTCCTCCACCACTATGTCCAATCAGCCAACAGGTCCTATTTATTCTACTTCTGTAACATTTTTCAAATATACAACCTTATTTCCAAACACAGGTCCTTCCTTAGTTCAAGCCACTGGCACCTTTCCCTCAGATTACTGCAACAGCTTCTTTTTTAAAATGTTTATTTATTTATTTTGTGCATGAAAGAGAGAGAGAGAGCTCGAGCAAGGGAGGGGCAGAGAGAGAGAGGGAGAGAGAGAATCCCAAGCAGGCTCTGTACTGCCACCCTGGAGCCTGACGTGGGGCTTGAACCCACAAACCGTCCAGTCATGATGACCAAGAGTCGGATGCTTAACCCACTGAGCCACCCAGGCGCCCCTACTGCAACAGTCTCTTAAATACCCTCTTCCGTTGCCAACTCCATTCCTGATCCCTGGTTTATTCACACTGAAGCCAGAGTAATTTCCCTTTAGCACAGATCTAGCCATTCACTCCATGCTTCGAGTCTCCCAAAGTCCCCCTTGCCTTCAACTCTAACAATATCCAAACCTCACCCTGACCCATGAGCTATATGATACGAATCACACAGTGCCCTTTAAGTTCCTTTCCTCCTTTAAAAAAATTTTTTTTAATGTTCATTTATTTTTGAGAGAGAGAGAGACAGAGAGAGCATGAGTGGGGGACGGGCAGAGGGAGAGGGAGACACAGAATCCGAAGCAGGCTCCGAGCAGTCAGCACAGAGCTCTACGCAGGGCTCAAACTCATGAACCGTGAGATCATGACCTGAGCCAGTCAGACGCTTAACCGACTGAGCCACCCATGCGCCCCTCCTCCTTTTCTTTCCAATAAGTACATTGTCACCTATATCCCTTTCCCTTGCAGCTACTGTACTCTCCAGCTGTACTGAACTACCCAGACATCATCTCTCTGTCTTCCAGTGCTTTTCCCTCCACATGAGACAGATCTCCACCCCCACCTCCAACTTTTTTTCACTTCTGGCAAGACTTAATGCTCTTTCGCGGGCTGTCTTATACCCTATACCTGGCCTCTTTTAGTATTTCCCACTCAGCGTTTGTTCAATGGGTAGTTGATTGTATTAAGCAACATTCTGATTAGTAAAATTGATTAACTCAAGCTTTGCTGACAGTCGCTTTAAATCATGAGCTAAAGTGATTCGATTTATCTCAGAACCACCTCATTTTTGAGTGTATTTGTTGTATCCATTAAATTGATCATAAAAGGCTTTCTGTGAAAATCCTTTCTTTCCCTGCTATATTCTGTATGCCTGTTCATTATAAGGCTGGGACTTAAATAAAGCTGTACTGAAGTGCTTTAAAAATATCATTTTATGAATAACATGTCTGAGAGAGAATTTCTGAATCTGTTTGCAAAGCTGCCATCAATCTGTCACCTTAAAATATTTTCACTAGCTGTTCTCACATTTACCAATGTTATTGCCATAAAACTCACACAGCGATTTTGTTGAACGAATGAATGTTGATAAGCATATGACTATGTTTATCAGAAACCTGAAGATCCACTGGGGAGATGGGAACACTGAAGGCATCGCCGTGTAGATGAGTGGGTCTCATTAAGGCTTCCAAATTGGGACCTTACAGGCAGGGATGTGACAGAATACGGAGATTGCAAGGGGATGGGGTAGGGAAAACATTGAGAAATAAAGAAGAAAACCAAATTTCTGCACAAAATGGGTAGATAGCCAGAATGAGAAAGGAAATTTTTACTGGGCACTTTTCTAGTTATTTTCTCTCTCACACTGAGCGTGTTATACTTGAACTTTTTGCAGAGATTAGGGCAAGGGAATACCGAGCAGCAAAATGGCTTATAATGCAAAACAGTCTTCTATTGACCATGTTGGCTAGAGTTCTTCATTATAAGCAAATGATATCTACTCTGATTGATTCGCACATGAAAATTATTATTTGCATAATTATTGATTCGCAAATGAAATTTATTAAAAAGACACTGAAGAGTTCACAGAATAGCAACAAGATTAGAGAATGTGGCTTGGGGGTTACTCAGCCACACACACACACAGTCCCCAAAGGACACATCTAAGCTAGTTGTGAATGTATACAGCTTGTACTCCTAATGTTGTTAGCCTCGAACATTGGTCACATTGGTGGCCAAAGGACACCATTATGAGTACTCACTGCTACCTTGAAAACTTCATTTATACTAATTGTTACCACTGCGTGAGAGAGAACTCTTTGCCTCTCTGAATCTCTAGTTCCCAAGTTAAAGTCAAGGGCAGGCTTATTAGGTGCTGTACAGCCAAAAATAATAACAAATAACTGCCAAAACCAAACATAAGAATTGGTAGCATATATTAGATAAATTGAACTACATTAAAATTAAGGATTCTGTTCATCAAAAGACATCATCAACAGATTTCAAAACAAGTCATAAACTAAAAGAAGATATTTACTTCATGTATATTCAACAGAGGGTTATTATTTGGAATACATAATGAATTCCTATGAATCAGTAAGAAAAAATAGAGAAATGAGCAAACATATGAGCAAGAATTTCATAGAATCAAAAAAAGCATATAATATGACAATGTCTTTAATGTTATATATAATCAGTAAAATGGAAATTTTTAAAAATTAGACACAATTTGGTATTCACCAAATTAGCGAAAATTCAAGTCTGACAAGAACAATTGTCTGTAAGAATCTAAAAACAAAGATTTCTCATACATGTTGGAGTTAGTCTCGGTGAAAATAAATCTTTTGGAAACTAGTTTGGCCTTGGCTAGTAAAATTCAACAAATACGTATGTTCTGAGCTAGACATTTTATTCCTTGGACTATAACACAAAGAAACTCTTGTTTATGGGGACAAAACCTAGTAAGGACATAGTGACATTGTGATATAAATTTGAAATATCCAAATGTTTATTAATAGTGGGAGAAAGAAATAGTTTTTGTTGGGGCGCCTGGGTGGCTCAGTCGGTTAAGCATCTGACTTCGGCTCAGGTCATGATCTCACAGTCCGTGAGTTCAAGCCCCGCGTCGGATTCTGTGTTGACAGCTCAGAGCCTGGAGCCTGCTCTAAATTCTGTGTCTTCCTCTCCCTCTACCCCTCCCCTGCTCGCACTCTGTCTCTCTCTCTGTCTCTCAAAAATAATGAATAAACATTTAAAAAATTAAAAAAAAAAAGAAATACTTCTTGTTTACATTTATTTATTGGCATACTCTACATTAGTAGAAAAAAATCAATGAACGACAGTCACTCATATCATCATTCGTGACCCTCCAAAGCACGACACTGAATGAAAGGAGTAATTCCAAAAGAAAATCTACAACATACTTCATTTATGTAAAGTTTAAAAACTCAGCAATATATTGTGAAAGGATAATGAGAACGATGAAACTACAAAGAATACCAGCACTGTGGTTAACTAAACATCACAACAGTGATTGAAGGGGGGCATGGGAAACAACTTCTGCAGGCCACAGCAGTGGCATCCAAAGTTCTGGTTATCTAGAGGTGCCTGGGTGGCTCAGTCAGTTAATCATCTGACTGTGCTGACAGTGTGGAGCCTGCTTGGGATTCTTTCCCTCTCTCTTTCTCTCTGCCCTTCCCCTGTTCCTGCTCTGTCTCTCTCTCAAAAATTAATAAACTTAAAAACAAAACAAAAAGTCCTGGTTATGTTTTGTCTTTTAAGTTGGCTAAAGATTACGTGGATATTCATTTTACCGTTGCTCTTTAACATGTACATTATTCACAATGGAATCTAGTCTCAATTTCACAATTAAAAAACAACTGAGTCTTACTTAGACAATGGGAGTGGTGGTGATGGTATTGGGAAGAATGGCTGTATTCTTGAGCCGGGTGGTACCCCCCCTCCCCTTTTCTGGTCCCTATTTGTAGACGCCCTCCTGGAGCTGTTGTGTTGGGAACAGCTTCTCACACGCTGTTCCCTGGGAGAATACCAGTGACCTTCATGAGGGTTCAGCAGCTCTTTATTGAAAGGGTTGGGGGAGGGGTAAATGAGTGGTAAGTCCACGCAGAGAGAATATGGGTTTTGTGCTCTTGGGTCTAGTTACCAGTTATCTTGCTGCACAGTTACAGTGTTGACCGTCTAGGCTTTTTGCCAAGAGTCCCTCTGGATGCCTCCAGATCTCTTGTCTGCCCTCCCCCAATGGACTTCTCTCATTTCCTACTCTCGGTTCCTCACTCTCTGATTCCTTACCTCTCAGGCCTTTCTCTTTCATCTTGTAAAGCACTCTCCCTTTAACTTTTTCTCCATACTGTGTCCCATCTCTGCGTCCCCGTCCCCTATAGCCAGGGCCTCCCGATTCAACTGTGTCTTCTGCACTTAACACAATTTGCCACCTACCGTGTTGGACGACAGTTGTGTGTTTGCTCCATCCAGTTAGTGCTTCTCCATGAGGAGGTGTGCGTAGTTTCTGGCTGGATGTGCCTTCTTGCCCCTGGGAAAAATAATAAAATGAGTCTTAGTCTTCTGGAGGGTGCGAGGGCTATGAACTGTAACAGGAGGCTTCCCCTCAGGCTGCAGCTGTTCCTACTATTTCCAATAATGCAGATTGATTTCTTTCTAAAAACTTCAGTTAGTGTGCAGCAAAAAGGAATATTCTGCCTGTAACATAACTTTGAGGACTCGTCCTTTTTTTTTTTTTTTTCTTAACCAATACTGTATATTCAGGACTTCATACACTAAGGGATGTCTACCCTGTTTATGCAATGAGTCTCATTACAAAACACTCTCTGTTAACTGACACTGAATGATAAGAAGCAGGATAGCTAAGGGGTGACTGTCCTTTAAGAATTATGTTGTCTGGGGTGGGGGGGGGGTCCGTTAAGTGTGTCACTCTTGATTTCAGTTCAGGTCATGATCTCAGGATTGTGAGATCGAGCCCCACACTAGGCTCTGTGCTGAGCATGCAGCCTACTTGAGATTCTCAATCTCTCTCTCTCAAAAAAAAAAAAAAAAAAAAAAAAAGGTGGTCTGGGTCTGGCCAACTTCATTCCCTCCCAGCTGGCTAAACTTGGACAAATGGCCGAACCACCCTGGACCAATCTTCTCAATCATATGGAAATCACAGCAGTTCTACCCCCATCGGTTAAATAAAGTAGTCTATGTAAAGTACCTGGCACACAGCCAAGGTTCAGTGTTCATTATTATTATGTCGTGCACAAAGCACATCTGTCTAATTATAGGGTTTTCCCTTGTGAGTGATGAGTTGGGTGGGTGGGGGTGGGGCACAGCCAGGCAAGGGAGAGAAAAGGTCTTGCATTAACACTGGGTGTTTTTATCCCAAGTGGCAGGTACTTTAGAAACAGCATTCATTTCTCTGGTGAGACAGCTTGGTGAATGTAGAAACAGATGATGACAAGTATAAAAGTAAGAGCGTTTTTTGGACCTAAACAGATCACTTTTAAAAATTTTTTTTTTAACGTTTATTTTTGAGACAGAGAGAGACAGAGCATGAATGGGGGAGGGTCAGAGAGAGAGGGAGACACAGAATCTGAAACAGGCTCCAGGCTCTGAGCAGTCAGCACAGAGCCTGATGCGGGGCTTGAACTCATGGACTGCCGTGAACTCACGGACCTGAGCCGAAGTCGGACGCTTAACCGACTGAGCCACCCAGGCGCCCCAACAGATCACTTTTTTTTTTTTTTAATTTTTTTTTTTGTTTCAACGGTTTTTTATTTATTTTTGGGACAGAGAGAGACAGAGCATGAACGGGGGAGGGGCAGAGAGAGAGGGAGACACAGAATCGGAAACAGGCTCCAGGCTCCGAGCCATCAGCCCAGAGCCTGACGCGGGGCTCGAACTCACGGACCGCGAGATCGTGACCTGGCTGAAGTCGGACGCTTAACCGACTGCGCCACCCAGGCGCCCCTCCAACAGATCACTTTTTAACAACAATCAAACCTTTTACTTGCTTTTTAAAAATTTATGACAGAAAGCCATCTGAACATGTCTGCTTTTAGGAACAGGCATATAAATCTGTCTTCATTTTAAATTTTCCTCTGAGGAGGAGAAACATGGCAAATGAATATAAATAGTTAAAAGTTTCTTATTCTGATTCTTTTTTTTTCCCCCCTGTCAGATGACAAGGCTGACACGTGTTAAATTTCAAATTGGATTTGGAACACAGATTTTGGAAGAAATGTACCTTGGGTTCTGTCAACTCTCAAAAGTTGGAGAGAACACTGGCAGGCAGATGCAAGTTCGATTAGGGGGCATGCCAGTGCTAGCCAGGCTGACTGGCGGCTGCACATTTGCTTTTCCTCTGGCCGGCCAACATTTGGGGAAAAGGAGTTGGCTGCTTTCTCAAGCAGAAATAAACTCTAGAAGCTGACAGGAAGCCGTAGGAAGACAAAACCTGTGTGTCTAACGGGGGAGCAGCGGAATACAACACTCCATCTTAGAATTAGCAGGCTGGACCTCCCAGCTTCTTCCAGAACTTCAGATCTTAAAAAGTTATTTTAATATGTTGTTTGGAAAACAGTTCTCAAACAATAGTGTATGGCAGTCTAAGGTGATAGTGAAACTGTTCTAGAACTGCATCTGCACGAAAGCCTTTGGCATAAACCGTAAAAGGCATCCAGATGAAAGAAAGAAACAGGGGCGCCTGGGTGGCTCAGTCGGTTGAGCATCCGACACACGAGAATGTGGCTCCCTTACCAAAAAGTGAGAAGACTTAATCTGTGTGTGACTCAGTTTCCTCATAGTAGGATGAATGAGGCTGAAGTATCTAAACATAGTAAGTGTTTTCTCCCAGGAGGCTGTAGATAAAGGGAGTAGAGTGAGACATTAGTGAATAGGTAAGCATTTAAGGAGTTTCTAAGCAATAGAGAATATGGAAATAGAGACTAATCTTGGGAAACCTACACATAAAGACCCATATAGCAACTTTAAGTCAAGTTATAAAAATTGGGTGTTCTGCTATTTGTTGAATCTTTTCCAGTCACAGGATCATGATACTGAAATGACCATATTTCTCCTTCCATTAGTCTAATACTTCATCTGCCTCCACTGATTCCTAAGGCGGCCCATCTATTGCTGGTGGCTGTAATTGTTATATTATATTATATTATATTATATTATATTATATTATATTTTACTTTATTTTATTATTTTTAATTTTTTTAATGTTTATTCATTTTTGAGAGACCGAGAGACACAGAGCGTGAGTGGGGAAGGGGCAGAGAGAGAGGGAGACACAGAATCCGAAGCAGGTGCCAGGCTCTGAGCTGTCAGCACGGAGCCCAATGAGGGGCTCGAGCTCACCAACTGTGAGGTCATGACCTGAGCTGAAGTCAGATACTCAACTGATTAAGCCACCCAGGAGCCCCTATTTTATTATTTTTAGAGAGAGAGAAAAGAGAGAGAGAATTCTGGGGAGGGGCAAAGAGGGTGTGGGAGAGAGAATCCTAAGCAGGCTGTATACCCAGCACAGAGCCTGACGTGGGGCTTAATCTCATGACCATGAGATCAAGACCTGAGCCAAAATCAAGAGTTGGATGCTTAACCGACTGAGCCACCCAAGCACCCCTAAAATCCTTTCTTTAATTGAAATAAAGTCTGCCTATTCTTGATTCTTTTCATTATTATTTAAATCTATTCTCTTCCAAGCAGAATGTGGAATAAGCAGGGAACAATCGTGCATGACAAACAGGGGCGAACACAGCCCCCCAAAGAGAATATCCAAATGCCATCAAGGATAGGAAAAGACACACACTTCCTTCAGTCATCAGGGGAATGCACGACTGAAACCAGAATAAATGATCTCTGCATGAACATCAGAGAGGCAAAAATTGAAAAGCCCAACAATTCCAGGTGTGAGCAGGGGTGTGAAGCAACAGGAACTCTCATATATCGGCAGCTAGAATGTCAAAAGCACAAGCACGCTGGAAAACTGACAACTTCTGCCCAAGCTGCCAAGGTCTATCTTAGGGTCCGGCAATTCACACCAAGAGAAAGGGACATGTACGTCCACAAAAACACAAGTGTGAGAATACTCAGAGCAGTTTTATACATAACAGCCTCCAACTAAAAACAGCCACCAACTGAAAAATTAGCAGCATGTTATACAGTGGAAAACTTTACAAAGATAAAAAGAACAAACCACTGAAATACACAACAGCATGAATGCATCTCCCAGAAATTACGTTCGGGGAAAAAAGCCAGGCATGAAAAAACCACGCCTTCTGTGATTCCAAATCCATCTGATGTTCAGGAAGTGTTGAAACTAACCAATGATGGTAAAATTCAGAATAGCGGTTTTCTGGGGAGGTGGATGATGGATACAGAGTGGGAAGGGGCATGTGAGAAACCGACGGTTTCAGAAATGTGCCAGAAATGATCTATATCTTGATCTGCATGGTGATTATAGGAATATGTGCATATGCAAAAAATCATCAAATCGTATACCTAGTATTAGTTCACTGTATGCACTATGTTTATCCCTCAATAAAAAATAAATAAATGTGAGTGAAACAAACCAAAAAGATGTGAAATGGGAAAATCAGGTTGGGTATGGAAGTGAAGACAGGGAGGGCTGTATGCCTTGGATCTAGAACAGACAAGCAACGGGGGGCCGGAAATATTACATTGAACTAAACCAAAACCCATTAGAATCTGCAAACGCAGCGAACTCGTTTATTTCTCTCTGGCATTTCTTTGTGATTGAGGGAGGAAGTTTAGAGTTGTGTTAAGGCAAGTTCCCTGGGAGACAGGCTCTGAGGTAGAAATTTATGTGCAGGAGTTTTGTTAGGGAGTATGCTTATAGGAACATCACCAGTAAGAAAGTGAGGGAAGCAGGACTGGGCAGAGAGAGAAGATGAAAGGGATGTTATTTTACCGGACTCGGCCAGTCCTACCCGGAGCTCTGGCACTCAGATGGTCCTTCAAAGTGGTTACAAATTGTGACAGAGAGGCCAAGACTTTGCACCCTGCAGCAATCACTGATCAGTGTGGCTACCCTGAGGAGGGTGCATAAACTTGGGTGGGGTGCTGCCTTTGGTGGATAACAATCCCCAGAGAAGGATCCAACTAGGAAGCGTTAATGGTTAACATCCCGGGCAGCTGGAAGAACTATCGTGTTGGTCTGTAGGGTACAGTCTGGACAATGTGTCAACGTATCCACCCTTCGTGATGTTTGCTTCTCATAATAAGTTTACTTCCCCCTGGGACCAGCGTCTCTAGGATTCTGCTTGGTCTCATCTTGGTAAACCCACAAGAGGAAGGTTAGTGGGATCAGCCACAGACCACACCACTCTAACTGGCTTTGAGGTCACAACTGATTCTCATCCTCTCTTCTTCCACGACCCATTCTATATTCTTTTCACCCTTGGCTAGCAGCTCTGTTGGTCTGGGTGGCTTTTCTTACGGTGTGAGACTGACCCTCATCCCTGAGGAGGTTGGAGTCCCGGTCACCGGGCCTTTCTCACGCTGTGACGGCTGAACTTGTCCATTTACTGTTAAAATTGGGAGGAGTGTTTCAAGACATGTCCCTGAGAACAAAGCTATCCTTCCCTGACTGTGTGGAACATTGAAAGTACAAAGTAGCCATGTTGGTAAGCCCGGCCACTCCTACTTCGATCCCTATGGATCTTGGACCTATATGTTATACCTACTGAAGACACAGCACCATGTAATGGTCTTTTAACATTGTGTATAATCATCTTCCTGAAGGCGAACACCCTATTCTTACAGAGTTTCATCTTCAAATTTGGTGCTTTAGGTTTAGCTTTAGCTTTAAAAGGGCAGTACATCATTCTTATCTGCTTGGCAGATTGTGGGTGGTGTGTATATGATAGGATCAGTGGGTCCCATGTGCCCACAGCTGCACCTCTTTTGGTGGAAGGTAGGTCTCTTGGTCTGAAATGATGCTCTGCGTTAACCTGTGTAAGTGCATCAAACATTGTCAATTATCGTGGTGACTGGAGCCCTGGGATCAAGAAAGGTAACCTCATATCTTGAGTATGTTACTATTCCAGGCAGAATGAACCATTGCCCCTTCTAGGATGAAAGAGGTCCAGTGCAGACAATTTGTAAAATGACTAATTTGTTCCTTCTAAGGATAGTTCCTTCTAGGAATAGAATATATCAGGGGCTCAGTGTTGACCTATGTTGCTGGTAGACTGATTATTCAGAGTTACAGAAACAAATCAACTTTACGTGAGAGCTCATATCACTGGAACCATATACAGCCTTCCCTCTGACATCATGGCTACAGTGGGCCAGAACTGGGAAGGCTGATGACGGAGACTGGCTGACAACAACCACCTGAGCCTCTTGATTGTCTGGTGCCTCTTCTGTGGCAGATTCTCTCATTTGGCTGTTAACTTGTGATGCACAGTGTTGGTTCACAACCTTCTCGGGAACTCCCAGGTGTAATCTGAAGCTGACCCGCATATGTGGAGGGTAGAGAGAGACCGAAGAAAGAAGCAGACCATTCCTGGCTGGTAGGTGGCAGTTTTAATAAGCAAAGGGAACTTACATATGAAGCTGTCTTGGGCAGAAAGACAGATGGATCCCTACACCCACCCTCCAAATCTTAAATGTTTATCAAGGAGCCCTAACTGGGCCAAGTCACATATACCGTGTAGGTGTTCTCAACATCATATCATCATCTCAAGGCTATGTTCTTGGAACAGCCTCTGGGGGTGGGAAAGTCAGGTGAAACCCACACTCCAAAACTGGGGGAGGGGACGAGGAGCCTCTGAGTGGCAGGATCCAGCTTACAAGCCAACTGGCAGTCATGTCTTTTTGATGACCTTCCCCAGTACACAGGACTTCACACTTTGTGCCCGCTTCCATAGGTGCATCCACATGCTTCTTCCCAGACTTCGTTCCACCTGTCTGGTTTTTTTTCCAAACTCCTGCCCCAAAGCCAAACCATTCACTATTGTGCATAGTTTTCTGTTTAGATTTACGGCTGACCACTTCTCTTTCTTCATAAAGTAAGCGATCAGGGATACGTCCCATGTCTCTGGTGATTGCAAGGATTTTCCTTCACCTGTGTCTTTCAACACCACCCGGGAGTGGAGTTATACGAGAACAAAATTTATTTTTGGCTTGTACTTACATACCAAGACAACTTATTCTTAAGCCAACCTTGGCCTTTTCCTTCTCTGTCAGCTGGGGACCCACATATGCAGCAACAGATGTGAGTGGAAAGAGAGGCAGTGATATAATAGTAGTCAATGACACAGGGGTCGGGCCACCTTACTTATACACTCTGGCTGTGGCTCAAGTCCAGGAGCTGGGTAAGGGATCATAACATTTTACTGAAGCAGCTGCCTCAGCCTCCTGATCTTTCTCCTTGATTTCTTTTTGTTTTATAGCTTGAGCAGTACAGCTGTTTGTTGTCTGCCTATTTTGTCCTTCGGGATTCCATAATTCTATTAACCGTCTCCATAGCTCTCCATGAGCCAATCCTCACCCAGTTACTACTTGACCTAACACTCAATTGCACACACTCGCTTTTCGTTGTTAAGCACTACCAACTGGCCTCCATTCTTTCTTTTCTTTTCTTTCTTTTTTTTAATGCTTCTTTGTCTCAGAGAGAGAGAGAGAGAGAGAGAGAGAGAGAGAGACAGTGTGAGTGGGGGAGGGGCAGAGAGAGAGGGAGACACAGAATCTGAAGCAGGTCCAGGCTCTGAGCTGGCAGCACAGAGCTCAATGTGGGGCTCGAACTCACGAACCGCGAGATCATGACCTGAGCCGAAGTCGGATGCTGAGCTGACTGAGCTATCAGGCGGCCTTGGCCTCCGTTATTTCAATATCTTATTCTCATTACTATCAGAGACACAGTTCTATAACAACATCCCCTACCGTTAGCCTGGCCTATGGAACACAGACACCACTGAGCTTCTCAGTGAGGCCCGTTTCCTCCAAGCCTTCCCATTGCACATAGTTTGTAGGTTTTGCTTTCACGTGGTACATTCTCTCTAGCATGCTCACTTCTCTGAGCCTTATGAGCTTACCATTGGCTGCCAAAACCATCCTGGCATTTCTACTTCATTTAGTGTAGGCCGTCGTGTTTCTTAGGCTTTCAAGAGCCATACTTCTAGCATATTCGCGTTGTCTCGTGCGGTCTTTGCCAGGGTGTTACACTCTGTGTCTCAGGAGAGTCCTTTTACATCGATAAACTCTTTCTTGTCTGCCTTGTTATTCAGCCTTCCTTGATTCTGCACTGTCTGGATTCAACACCGCAAAACTCTTTTACCTCCCGCAGTCGGTGTTTCCTCGGTTTTAGAGCTTCTTCGGGGTATCATCTATTTCCTCTCTTATAAGAGTCATCACTTACCTAGCCGGGTCGGTGCTGCAAGACAGATGCTTCTCCCTTGTCTTCAAAGTGTGGAGAAAGAGTGCTGTCCTTTCCAAGAAGGGAGCGAGCTACCTCTCCAGGTCCAGAGAGGTCAGAATGACCCAGGGTTTCAAGGTCCTTGAGTGCATTGACCCAGATGTCCCCATTCCAAAGCTCAGCTTCTTTTTCCTTACTAATCAAGGCCCTGGCCTTGGTCCATCAAGCTTGCTGAGGCTGAGGATTTCATAATCTCTGGAGTCCTGAAACTGATTCTTAGTTTTTTCTGTACTCTAAGCTATAGAGGAGATGTCTTTTGATATGCAATAAATGAGGCCTTCTGACTTCTACAATTCGCCTTGTGTAAGTGATTAATCACTCTGGTGGTTTTAAACATATCAGCAAATTTTGACATACCTACGAGACACCCTTTGTGACTCACATCTAACAAACAGAATACAGTCGAATTGACGCCACATGACCTCTGTGGCCAAGCCATATATAAAAGCCATACAGAAGCAATCTAGCTTCCACCTGACTCTCTTCCCCCTCTTGGCACTTTTGCCCCGGGAACCAGCTACCACGCCGTGAAAAAGACGAGCAGCTGCATGGGAGGGTCACCTGTAAATTTTCCAGCTGGCAGGGAGTTATCAACCACCAGATAAATGATTAAATAAGCCACTGGATGACTCCAGCCTCTAGCCTTCTGGCCACTCTTTCTGATACTGAGGGGAGAAGAGAGGAGAGGTCTTCACTGGGCCCTCTGTAATCCGCCCAATTACAGATTTGTGAATTAAATACATATTTTCATTGTTGCCACCAAGTTTGAGAGTGGTTTGTTACAGAGCAATAGATACAAGGATAATCACTCTCGACCTTCCATTATCTTTCTGCAATATATGAGTAGCACATAGTAACTCGATCCAGTGTCATCGTCTTTTTGATTACTTCTTCCCTTGTATCTTTCCAACACTTGAGATATTATACCAGCTGGCATATTCTCTTCTGCTGGTATTTCTTTTTACTTCTCCATTGGTAAAAGCCTTAACAAGTTGCACAGCTATAACATGTCACTTGCTGAGGGGTCCTTACTGTCATCTGGCCAGGGGGTGAGGCAGCTCTAAAACCTCACTTTAAATTCTGCCTCTTCCACTTCACCACCTTTTGTCATAAGTTCCTGGGAGTGAGTTCTGTCTGAGAAGAAAATTTGTGTACAGGAAGCTCACTGGGGATTGCAGTCAGAAATAACACATATAGAAATTGATGGAATTGGGATGCCTGGGTGGCTCGGTCAGTTAAGCGTCTGACTCTTGATTTCAGCTCATGTCATGATCTCACGATTTGTCAGATTGAGTCCCACGTCGGGCTCTGTGCTGACAGCATGGAGCTTGCTTGGGATTCTCTGTCTCTCTCTCTCTCTCTCTCTCTCTCTGTCCCTCCTCTGCTTGCATGCACACACTCTCTCTGTCTCTCAGAATAAACAAATAACTTTTAAAAAATGATGGAATCACAGTCTGGTGGAGGTAGAAGCTGAATTGTAATATAGAGTCAAATTAGACCTGGGCAATGAACGTGGGGCGCTCTGCAGCTGAGATGTTTAACTGTCCTGAATTCAGGGTGGGGAGGTAGGCCTTTGACTCCTGCATCAACACAAGCAGAGGGCATAACTTAGGGTGAAACATCTCCCAGGGAGAAATCCTCAGAGAGGAACTCAGAGGCCAACACTCTTGCAAGCTGGGGGGAACGAATCCCAGAATGACTATACTCCTATAGGAACAGGGAGAATCTGTGTGATGCACTACAATTTCTATAACAAAGTCTGGATCGCTCTGTGCTGAAGAAGACAATGGGGGCTGACATCATGACAATGGGAAGCTAGGGAATTTTCAGGATGGGGTGATAGGAGGCAGTGAGGTCTTGCATTCTTTCTATGATCAGGTCATCGCAGATCGTGGAAACTCATGGAGTAAGTCAAACAGAGATCAGACAAATGCGCTTTATTTTCTGCCAGCCAGTGAACGCTCACACACATCTAGGTGGGATCACTGCTTTAAATTATTTAGTCTCATAGCCTGGTAACACACAGTTGCTCTCTGACCATGCTCGGTCGTCTACCACACCACCGTTAGAATCAACTCCATGAGGATATTTCCTTTAATACCATTACTGATTTTCCTTTAGTTCAGCAACAGTCCATTAATTCCCTTTTATCCTACCACAATGTCCCAAATATTTTCATATTGCCTTAAAATATTTATCTTGGACCAGTTTCCAATCTTGCTTGACTCATCTCATCTTGCTTCAAGGAGAAATTTCCTTTGATGTTAATAGCAAACTGCTTTCTTGAAAGGCTACATGTGATTATTTAAGAGGATAAGAAAGAAACTTGGTGGGATCACTCAGGCCGTCTTTCCTTCTTTTATTCTTACCTCCAGTGAATTCTTTTAGAGCCTCTAACCCATAGGGACATGTTGTCCATTTTGGGGGGAGGGGAGTTTTTGGTTTTTCTACCTCTTTAAAAACATGTTCTCATTATGGAATAGCATCATGGTTTCAAGAAAAGCAAAGTGACCAGCAATAAGGCATTCAAACTTGGATGAAAGAAGAGTGATTAATAATTCTACTAGGAAAAAAGAACAGAGTGCTCTCCTCCATGGACTTGCCCTATCCTATCTCTAGAAGGAAATTTCCCTGTTGTGGGAGGGGATACATCACTAAGCTATCCCATTAATTAGACTCTGGAATCAGCCTGTAGCAGTATTTCTCTTTACAAATTAATAAACTAGCATTCTGCTTATATTGCAGCATGAAGTAGCCTACATGGTTAAGTCAACATGAGCCTGATGAACTCTGGGGGATTACAAATTGAGTTTCTGGATTTACGAAACTGAGGGTCAAACCAGGAAGCATGGTCAATACTCCAAGGGAGTTCAGCTCATTTTCCCATGCCAGAAGCCTCTAGTTCCCCACAGACTTTCTTTAAACTTCAACACTTTTTGGGGTCGGGCTTTTTCACTTTATAGAAAAGGGACAGACACATAACTGGTGCCAGAAGAACATAGCACTTCATTTTTCATGGAAAGTCGTAACAAGAATAGTTACAGTTTTGCTTTTCAAAACACGTGACAAAGGGCCCAGTGACAGAGAAATCAAATGATGAGATATAGGAGTCAACAATTCATTTCAGTCATGGTATTTCTTGGCTGGCTCCATGAAGGTTCTTATTGCTGGGTCTTACCTGAGTCATGCATGACGTGGGTTCTAAATAAGCAGCGAGGCTGGTCTTTGATGTTGAATTCATTTCTGGGTTGCCTTCTCATATTCTTCACTTTGTTCATAGATACATGCAGCCAACTGCAGGAAGAAGGAAGTTGCTTTTGTGGTGCTTCGGCTCTCAGTTTAGCCATTGTCTCAAGAATAGATGATCAATGTGCCATTTTCTGTTCCTGTTGTGATTCCCGTAATAAGAGCTGATTCATGTTTTCTAGTTTACACTCTCCTTGTGTTGTCTGCCATGAGGAGAAAGGGTGATTTGTTCTTTTCAAAATAGAACATGAATGTCTATACACTTTTAATAGGCTTATAAACAGGTGTATTCCACTTGGTAAATGTTTCCTTCTTTGAGTGACTGCCCATTCTACCTCATCCTCATTCAAATAGCATGAGGAAAGGAGGGGGCTAGGTGGGTAGGGAAGGGGCGATGCATCAAATATTAAAAAGCTGAGGTCAAAGCATTACAGTTTATTACCATCATGTTTCACAGAATATATGAGCCATTAAAATTCCAATACTGCACCATATTATTGTGATAAAGGTTGTAATGGGAACGAGGAACGACACCACATGAATCTGTTCTAATAGCACTGGTGATAACACGAGCAAGAAAAAGGCACAAACAAAGCCCATTCCTATTATAACATTAAAATGAGAATCTGGTGCCTCTGCTCCGAAACCCAAGACGGAAGCTATATAACAAAATGAGTAAAAGTAACATCTGGAGGAGTAACAATGTCGTATTATAGTGGACACCTTGGGGGAGGGGGTGATTAATCATTCCCAACCCTACAACGTGGTAACCATACCTACCTGGTTTTGCTCAGTTTTACATATGCCTCTTCCAGTGCTTGTCTTCGTGACCACCAGTAGTAAGAACTATGATGTTTATATGTTAGCTGTTAAGTCACAAGCCCAATTCTGCATTCATTAGTGGTGAAAGCTTTGTATTCCTTATCTTTTCTGCATTTCAGTTTCCTGATATGTAAAACCAGAGAAAGAACATACCTATGTCAAAGGGTGGCTGTGAGATTAAATATAGAGCATGAAACATAGCACTCAAAAAATCAGCGGTTACCATCAGTAATAGCAGTCACAGTGTGATATGAGAGATGTTTTTACCACCTGCCCTGCTCAGCAGGCAATTTCTAGATAGTTTTGTATAGTTACACCTCACTCAAAGGCAAGATTTACCCTTCGCACCGACATAATCCAATGAGGTGTCCTGTTCTCCTAGCCTCATCTGAGAAGATGGAGTTTATAAGCATCTGGCACATCTGTCATGGGTTGTCCACATGAGATGGATCACATGGGCTACTGGGCAAGTTTTCTGGCCTCAGTTAAGGATAATTCCAAAAAAGGCGATGGAGAATCAGCATGCTAATCCTTGGAGCTTGGCGGTCTTAAGTGGGCAACAAGACCACCATATTGCCCCAGCTTGCACTTGCTCCTGTAATGTTGCTGGTGAGGGGGCTTCCAGTTCCAGCTTGCCCTCCTGAATGCATGGCATCTCTTTCCTTTACACTTCTTTCTTCAAGTCACTGTGGAAGTCATTTAGCTTCTTGGTATGAGAAAAGATCACTATTCAAGTAAACAACATTATACTTCTTTCCTTTAGGTCACAAAGTTGTTCAGTTATTTGCTTGATTTTTCCCCTATTTTTTCTTCTGCTTGTACCTTATGTTTTTAGTTCTCTTCTACTGACTTGAACAGATTAGGAGGAATGGAAAATTTTTAGTGGTCTCAGAGATGTGGAAATAATATTTGTATTAATACTTCAAATATGATCCCACTTTACAAGGGGATAAAGATTTATACCTTCAATTCAAGTCACAAAACAAATAGCATCATCTTCTTTAGCAGATATTTGGTATTTCAAAAATTAATAACTCCTTATAATAGGATTTTAAAAGAACTTTTCACCCTAATCATGAGAGTAATATATGTCCATTGTTTTCTCAGTTTGAATACCCCCAAAAGCTGACCTTGATGCAAATTGGGATGCAGTTATTAATATGGGAAGTGGAAATGATCCTGTGGGAATAGGGGAAGTAAGCCAAAGAAGGGAGGGAAACCAAAAATGAGTGTGCTACATAGATCAATGGAATAGAATAGAGAACCCAGAATTGAACCCACAAGTGTATGGCCAACTAATATTTGACAAAGCAGGAAAGAGCATCCAATGGAATAAGACAGTCTCTTTAGCAAATGGTGCTGGGAGAACAGGACAGCAACACGCAGAAGAATGAAACTAGACCGCTTTCTTACACCATACTCAAAAATAAACTCAAAATGTATGAAAGACCTAAATGTAAGACAGGAAACCATCAAAACCTTTGAGTGGAAAACAGGCAACAACCTCTTTGACCTCAGCAGCAGAAATTTCTTGCTTGACACATCTCTGAAGGGAAGGGAAATAAAAGCAAAACTTAACTATTGGGATCTCATCAAGATAAAAAGCTTCTGCACTGCAAAGGAAACAACCAACAAAACTAAAAGGCAACGGGTGGAATGGGAAAAGATATTTGCAAATGACATATCAGATAAAGGGTTAGTATCCAAAATCAGTAAAGAACTTACCAGACTCAACACCCAAAAAACAAATAATCCAGTGAAGAAATGGGCAGAAGACCTGAATAGACACTTCTCCAAAGAAGACATCCAGTTGGCTAACAGACTCATGAAAAGATGTTTAACACCACTCATCATCAGGGAAATACAAATCAAAACCACATTGAGATACCACCTCACATCAGTCAAAGTGGCTAAAATTAACTCAGGAAACAATAGATGCTGGCGAGGATGTGGAGAAACAGGGACCCTCTTGTCATGTTGGTGGGAATGCAAATTGGTGCAGCCACTCTGGAAAACAGTGTGGAGGTTCCTCAAAGAACTAAAAATAGAACTACCTTATGAGCCAGCAATAACACTACTAGGAATTTACCCAAGGGATACAGGAGTGCTGATACATAGGGGAACACATATCCCAATGTTTATAGCAACACTTTCAACAATAGCCAAATTATGTAAAGAGCCCAAAAGTCCATCAACTGATGAATGGATAAAGAAGATGTTGTTTATGATGAATGGATAAAGAAATTGTGGTTTATATACACAATGGAGTACTACATGGCAATGAGAAAGAACGAAATATGGCCCTTTGTAGCAACATGGATGGAACTGGAGAGTGTGATGCCAAGTGAAATAAGCCATACAGAGAAAGACAGATACCATATGTTTTCACTCTTAGGTGGATCCTGAGAAACTTAACAGAAACCCATGGGAGAGGGGAAGGGAAAAAAAAAAAAAAGAGGTTAGAGTGGGAGAGAGCCAAAGCATAAGAGACTCTTAAAAACTGAGAACAAACTGAGGGTTGATGAGGGGTGGGAGGGAGGGGAGGGTAGGTTACGGGCATTGAAGAGGGCATCTTTTGGGATGAGCACTGGGTGTTGTATGGAAACCAATTTGACAATAAGTTTCATATATTAAAAATAAAAAAAAATAAAATAGTATAACTGGTGAGGAATACAAAAAAAAAAGATGTTGTTTATATATACAATGGAATACTACTTGGCAATGAGAAAAAATGAAATCCTGCCATTTGTAACAATGTGGATAAAACTGGAGGGTATTACACTAAGTGAAGTAAGTCAGTCAGAGAAAGACAGATATCATATGTTTCCACTGATATGTGGAACTTGAGAAACTTAAGACTGTGGGGGAAGGGAAGGGGAAAAATAGTTGCAAACAGAGAGGGAGGCAAACTATAAGAAATTCTTAAATACAGAGAACAAACTGAGGGTTGGGGGGCAGGAATGAGGGGAAATGGGTGATGGGCATTGAGGAGGGCGCTTGTTGGGATGAGCACTGGGTGTTGTATGTAAGCGATGAATCATGGGAATCTACCTCCAAAACCAAGAACACACTATATACACTGTTAGCCAACTTGACAATAAATTATATTAAAAAAAAATTCATGGCAAGCAAAAAAAAAAAAATGAGTGTGCTAATCAAGCTGAAACCTTTCTAGGCATTTTGTACAGAAAGAGATTTAAACGTGGAAAATGGGTGCTTACAAATTATTGGAAGCATGCAAAGAGCTGGGCTGGGACTCCAGGAACAATTCCCTGAAAATCATCACTGAACTAGTCCACAGGTGGAGCTGCGACTTCTACCCCAGTCAAGAAGATGGGAAATTTGGAAGGTACCACTAGAACCTCAGAAACAGACCTTCCTAGCAGCAATCCAGGGGTCTCTGTCAGTAGAAGTGCATCATGGTACAGTCCACATAGGGGAATCTGGCATATTTAACAACAACTAAGTATGCATTTCATCTGCTCAGCAATTCTGCTTCCAAGAATTTATTCTACAAATGCACAGGAATGAAAATATGTATACACCAGGTTTTGCACCATGGCATTATCTGAAAATAACTGCATCTCCAGCAAGAGGACTGGTTTAGTAAACAATCCACAGAATAAGACACAGTGCACCAGTTAAAAAAAAAAAAAAAATGAGAGCATTCTCAACACAGTGATTTTGGAAATCTCCAGGATATATTTTAAAAGAAAAAAAAAAGTATGGCATTTAAGCAAAGTACAAAATGTGTGTATTTAGTTGTGCCTGAAAGCAAGACAGTACCCAAAGACTAATGGAAACAGGTGAAATGAATATAGGATCAGGCCAACAGTAAAACATCAAAGTTTTGAGCATCAAAAAGGATAATGATAGTAATGGTAAGGATAAAAAAGACCATTGAGATTAAAATGATACTAAATTAACAAGTATGTATATAAGCGGAAGAAGCCCTTACTAAGAAGTTCAGTTAATAAATGTAGAAGGAATGACAGAATTAGAACTCTACCATTTTGCAATCCCAATGCAACAATTGATTCAGACAAGGATTATCAATGGATAGTAAGAAGTATTGGGTGAAAGGTTATGGGAAATAGGGTATTCGCACAGCCTGGAGAGAAAAGTTTTTTTCATAACGGAGACCTTTGGTGAACAAATCTCAACAAAGTAATAAAAGGGAATATTGTCAATAAAGGAACATGCTGAAATTCAGTGCCTCCTGGTGCAATGCAGTGGCAGGAACATAATATCACCTATGTGGTGGCCGTACGAGGAGAGTTTGTCCAAATATACAAGAACACATGCAGAAAAATCCAGAGTGTGAGATGGTCTATAAAAGAAATGGCGTGTCTTCAAAAATGTTAATATCATGAAAGATTAAAAAAAACAAGTCATTGGGGCGCCTGGGTGGCTCAGTCGGTTAAGCGTCCAACTTCGGCTCAGGTCATGATCTCACGGTCCGTGAGTTCGAGCCCCACGTCGGGCTGTGTGCTGACAGCTCAGAGCCTGGAGCCCGTTTCAGCTTCTGTGTCTCCCTCTCTCTCTGCCCCTCCCCTGTTCATGCTCTGTCTCTCTCCGTCTCAAAAACAAATAAACGTTAAAAAATAAAAAAATAAATAAATAATTAATTAATTAAAAAAAACAAGTCACGAGAAATTTTTCCAGATAAAGGGACATTAAAGAGGCATGAAAATTAAATGCAACTCTTAATTTCCCAAACCAGAAAAAAGTAAACAGTTGTAAAAGTAAACAGTTGACACGATTGGCACAACAAGGGAAGCCTGAGTATGGATCGTATATTAGATGTTATTGACTCAATATTACTCTTGCAATATTTACTTTTGTAAATATGGTATTTTGGTTACTTAGAAGTTACACACTGAAGTATATAGGGACGATGTGTCATGATAGATCCACTTACTTTCAAATGGTTCAGCAAAACAACAGCAAATAGGTGAATAGAGAAGAAAACATAAAGTGGCAAATGTTAAAAATTGGAAAATCTAGGTGAAGCATATATTAGTGTTCATTGTGATATTCCTTTTGATTTTCTCCATTGTTTTGAAATTCTGCAAAATAACAGCTGAACAATGTATATTTAAAATCACAACTTGTTTTAAAGTTTATTTATTTATTTTGAGGAAGAGAGAGAGAGCATGCGCAGGGGAGGGGCAGAGAAAGAGGGAGTGAGAGAGAGTCCCAAGCAAGCTCTGCACTATCAGCACAAAGCCCAACATGGGGCTCGAACCCACGAACCATAGGATCATGACCTGAGCCAAAGCTGGGCGCTCAACCGACTGAGCCACGCAGGTGCCCCAAACCATGACTTTTTTTCAAAGTAGATAGAACAGTGGATCTGAAATGTTACCTTTGTTGCAAAAACGAAGAGAAACAAAAATACTCATTGGTATAAGCAAACCTTAAAAAGATAAATTTTAAAATCTAATAAAGTGTTTTCAATAGGAAGGAGAGAAGAAGGTGGAAACAAGATTCTCAGTGTATAAGTTTTTATATTGTTTTGCTTCTTCATGTAAATATAATATCTATTTTAAAACACAGCATTAAATAAAAGGCAACAGAACATAGAAGAAATGACATGGGCTCCTGAGTCAGACTTCTTGGAGTCAATCCTGTTCTATGACTTCCCAGCTTACCATTGCTTTAGGCAAATTGTGGAACTCCCAACGCCTGTTTTCTTCTCTGCAGAGTGAAGACAATAATGATACCTGCCCACTGGAGGATCAAAGCACTCAGACCACGCCTGGCACTCTTCAGAGTAAGTTTCCAAAGGAAGCAGATCTTCAAACCAGTAGAAAGAATAGAAACTGTCTGGTTTCAACTTTGGTTCCAATTTTTCTTTTTTAGAAAAGCTAAATTTGTTTCCCCAGAAGAAAAAAATCTAATGTCTTCAGAGCCCCACACCGGCAGGGGCTGCCTCATGGTATGAATTTCCTATGATCGCGGTGTGATGGAGCCGGACCGGTCAGTCTTTAAATAGCACAAAGTCAACCCAGTCGTTTAACAAAATTCCATAGCTGGTGGCAGAGAAAGGCCGAGAACGCAGGACACGTGGCTCTCTTTCCAGTACAATGTGTTATTTGTCAGAGCTGACACTCAGGCTGAGAAGAAATTCATTCAGTCAATAAATATTTTTTGAATGGTTACATGGGGGGGTGCTTGGATACAGTAATGAACAGAGAAGTCTACCCATGTAGGAGGGGCAGAGAAAAAAAATAAAGACGTACATAAAATTTAAATACACAATAAAATTTCAGGTAGTGGTGTTATAGAGGAAAGCAAAGCTGAGGAGGGAAATCGAAGGTAATGGGGCCAGGAGGGTTTTGTTATTTTAGGTAAGATGAACACCTCTTTGAAAAGGTGACTTTTAAGCAAAAATCTGAATGAAAGAGGGAAGATTCAATGGGAAGGAAGCCTGGGCTACATAGGCAAGTGGGCAAGATGATTACTAACTTCCCCTTTGATACTAAATTACGTGAGCTCCTTAGGATACAGGGCCTTATAAAACCCTGACAGCATGATCTACTTCTCAGCAATACCAACATTCAGTAAACTGTGCAATCTTTCAATTATGGTCGTAACTCGGTCCCATCTCTTCTCTAAAATGAATAAAACCCTGGGAACCCATTCATCTCTGAATATGAGGGACATTATCTGAGAATGGAATACACAATTGAAAGAACTTTCAGAGGACTTCTCGTCATCTCTAAGGCATTGAAAGTGACTCCAGTCTAAAGTAAGTAAGCAAAGCAGAAAATCCTCTATGGGAACCATAAATATTCTGTGTGGTGTTCTCTGTAAGCTTGACAATTGGACCATACACAAACACATGATCCAAGAAGAACAAATTATAAATTGGATGTCATCAAAAGTAAAAGCTGCTCTTCTAAGGCTACATTAAGAGAATGAAAAGACAAGCCACAGGCTGGGAGACACTCTTTCCACAACATACATCTGATAAAGGACTTAATCCACAATACATTAAGAAACCTCAAAACTCAGTAACGAGAAAACAAACAACCCAGTAAAAAAATGGGTCAAAGATTTGAACAAACACTTCACCAAGAAAGTATACTGATGGCAGATAAGCACAGGTAGAAAAACTCACTGCTGTTAGTCAATAGGGGAATGCAAATCAAAGCCACAATGAAATACCACTACAAACAGATTAGAACGGCTAAAATTGGAACGGCTAACCATGTCAAGTGTGGACAAGACTGCGAAGGAACTGGAATTCTCATACTCGGTTGGCAAGAATGCAAAATGCTGCAACCACTTTTAAAAAGTGTTTGACAGTTTCATAAAAGGCTAAACACATTCTGATCATATGATCCAGGCTTTCCATATTTAGGTATTTACCCAAGAGAACAAAACCCAACTCAAATGTGTATCAATCAATAGGTGAATAAATGAAAAAACCTATGGCATCTCCGTACAATGGACTATTAGCAACAAAGAGGAATAAACCATTCATACATGTTAGAACAGGGATGGACCTCAAAATCATCATGCTTAGTGGAAGAAGCCAGACAAAAAGAATACATATAGTATGATCCTATTTATTTGACATTCTAGTAAATGAAAACTAATCTGTTGCAACAGAACACAGGCTTGGAGATAGGGTAAGGGCTGGAAGGGTTGGGGATGGGAGGAGGGGCAGGAGGAAAAGATCACAGGGGCATGAGGAAACGTTGGGGGTTGATGGGTATGGGGTGTTCATTACTTTGGGGGTGATTTCACAGGGGTATACACATGTCAAAATTCATCAGATTTTATACTATAATATATTCAGTTTATTTTATATCAATAGTACTTCAATAAAGCTATTAAAAATAAAATAAAATTTTAAAAATTCCTGAACAAACTAACAAGAAATTCCACTGTCCAAAATTTGGAGTCAATAAGGATTTTTAAAATGCTTAAATTTATTTAGTTTGTATGAGGTCCATGGGGAAGGCGTCCGGGCATTTCACTGGGGCACCTGGGTGGCTCAGTCGGTTAAGCATCTGACTTTGGCTCAGGTCATGATCTCACAGTTTGTGTGTTTGGGCCCTACATCAGATTCTCAGCTGTCATCACAGAGCCCACTTTGGGGTCTGTACCCCTCTCTGTCTGCCCCTCTCCTGCTTGCTCTCTGCCTCTCTCAAAATAAATAAATAAACTTAAAAAAAAAAGAAGGCCTCTGGACATTTCAAATTATGTATTAACTGGGTAACCCATTGGTTAAGCCTAGTTCTCAACAGCTCACTGTAAAAGAGGGTAAGCTTTGATAAAAGATTAATGGTAAAGTGCTCTGGGGCTGGAGGAAAGAAGGTCTGAGAGTAAGTAAATCATGACTTTCATTTACAAAGTGGATGGCCTTGGTCAAGTTGCTCAACTGCTCTGAGTGTCAGCTTGCCTATCTGTCATGGAAAAAAATAATAACTCATGAGATTATTAAGAGAATAACTGAGAGAAAGTGAGAGAAAAATCACCTGACAACAAAAAGGCTTTTGCTGTCAGAATTCTGTTGTTACACAGAAGTGAATCACCCCAAGGGTAGTCAAGAGGAACCACAACTCTCCTGGTCAAATTAACCATCCACACCCACTCACTCCGATGCTGATTCATTTGTTCAGCAGCAACCACTGCTTCCAGAAATGCACACGTGACCAGTCCCCTCTGAAGACATGAGAGAGATCCTAGCATCTTCACATTCCATTTGTTCACGAAGTCTTCCTTGATGTTAAGTTCTGTTCCCTGCCCACTCCCCTTTTTTTTTTTTTTAACTTCTGGGCTTCTTTCAAGATGGCACCATGCATCTCAGCTTTCAGACTTTGGACTGGCTTACCACCTGTCTTTGGACAGCTGTACAAAAATGCTTTGTGATCTCAAGGGGATCCACCATTTTTGCTCTCCACTTGGGTTATTTGTCATACTCGCTTTTAGTCCCTCCAACAGATGGTTAATTTGGCTCCAGAACCTACCATCTCAGTAATTCACAGTCATTCACAAACACAAGTTTCCACCTGACAACCACTGCAGCACATAAGACTGGTTTATCTTTAAAGCTACTGTGGAGATAAATGATAAAATATGAGGCAAACCTCTCAGTAATAAAGGAAAACTAGTGTCAATGGACTAATAGTAGTGGATAAACAGCATCATAATTGTATTTCCATTATATCCAGGAATATATACTCTCCTCTTGAGGCTTGCCTCCTTTTCTTATTTTCCCAATTTTGGATCATTTAGTACAGGGGTTGGCAAACTTTTTTGGCAAAGGGCCAAGTAGTAAATTTTTTAGCTTTGCCAGACAAGAGACAAAATGAAAGACATTGTAAAGATACTTATGTAACCATTTTAAATAAAACCATTTAAAAATGTAAAAGCCATTTTTAGACTGTGGGAAAGAAAGAGAAAGAAAGAAAGAAAGAAAGAAAGAAAGAAAAAAGAAAAGAAGGAAGGAAGGAAGGGTGCCTGGGTGGCTCAGTCAGTTAAGCATTTTACTCTTGATTTTGGCTCAGGTCATGATCTTATGGTTCATGGGTTCGAGCCCTACATCAGGCTCTACTCTGATAGCACATAGCCTGCTTGGGATTCTCTCTCTCTCTGTGTCTCTGCCCGTTCCCTGCTAGCTCTCTCCCTCTCAAAACAAAAATAAACTTAAAAAAAGTAAGAAAGAAAGAGTGGGATGGAGGGTTAAAGAAAGAGAAAACAAGAAAGAAGGAAAACAGGAAGACAGGATAAGCAGTGGGCTGAAATTGACCCAGGAGCAATAGTTGGCCAATTTGTTTTAGTTGCATGTGATTTAGCTTCAGTAATTTAACACTCATGGAATCCAACTTCAGAGCTTTTTCCAAATTAATTAGAACATGATGACCTTTGTTATATTCTGGTAAATTATTTTAGGACATGAAGGGGTTATGCCTCACACAGATCTCACTGAACTTATTCCAGTGGGATTATTGGGAATTTGGACTCCCTCCACTGTTTCTCTTTGAAATGTTTACTACTTCAATATTTTTGGGCTTCTTCCATAACCTATTTAACAGAAAACACATTTTCATCAGTGCTTTTAGTCTTTTCCATACTGGCATGCTTTGGATCTTAAAAAGAACTCTGTTGGACTAATTAATGGCTTTGCAAGCCGTCAGAAATCAGCATGGCTTGTTTGCCATCACTATTGGTGGATGCTGGCCGAGATGATTAGAATTCTCTTAACATAGTATTTTTATGGGAGCAAATACTTCCTTTGAGAAATGCCAAACTTTTCTGGGGAGATAAACTTTCACAAGGCACCATAGACCTTTTGTCCCCCAGTATTTAAAGTGAGCGAGATTTCACTCGAGATAATTTCATGTCCACTCTTTTTCCACATCTGGATCTCAGCTCCAGCAGAAATGGCAATAGCCTGCAGAAGTCTAGGTAGGGATAGGACGTGCTCCGACAGATATGTCACATTGTTTCCATCCTTTGAATGTGTGGCCTCAGCTCCCATTCCTCATGGTCAGTAGGTGACCTCCCCTCATCCTGAAGAATTGAGAACAAACAGCATCCGCTGAGCATTGCCACATCGCCAACTCAAAACGTATTGGCACCTTCACTTGTCTTTTCTTGCTTTGTCCTTCCTTTGGAAGAAAACATGTTCTTTTCCTTTACACACCTACCTTCTCAGCTGCTCTTTGCTATCCTACACTGCCCCTCACTTCACAATATCATGCTGTTCCTGATCTACTCGCTGCATTTTCCTTTTCTTCCTTCCCACCACTCCTCCTTGGCCTTAAGTATATGTCGGGGCCCCTGGGTCGCTCAGTCAGTTAAGCTTGTGACTCTTAATTATGGCTCAGGTCATGATCTCACGGTTCGTGGGATCCAGCCTGGCACCAAGCTCCCTGCTGAGAGTGTGGAACCTGCTGAGAGTGTAGGCCCCTCCTCTGTTTGTGTACTCTCTCTCTCTCAAAAATAAAACAAGTAAACGTTAAAAAAAGTATACACATCTGTCTCCTATCATTAAAAATAATAACTCTTCCAGTCCAAATGCTGCCTCAAGCCACCAGACTTCCTTGCCTTCTTTTTACTACCAAGCTTCTATTTTAAACCAAGCAAGCAGTTCTCACTCCCTCCACTTCCTCATTATCCACTCACTCCTTGAAACTTATCATCTTCCTATCCTGATGAAACTACTCTCTTAAAGACCACATGTAATTTACCAACTTAAAAATTCCAGTGGCTTCCCCCCACCCCTGACACACATACTCATACTTACTTTTCAATTTCTGCGAACTAAAGACATCTTCCTAAAATCTATTTAAAAATTTTTAATGTTTATTTATTTTGAGAGAGAGAGAGAGAGTGAGAACAGGAGAGGGACAGAGAGAGAGAGAGGGAGAGAGAGAGAATCCTAAGCAGGCTCCGCACTGACAGTACAGGGCCCAGTGCAGAGCTCGGTCTCAAGAACCACTCAAGAACCATGAGATCATGACCTGAGGCAAAACCAAGAGTCAGACGTTTAACCGACTGAGCCAGCCAGGTGTCCCTAAAATCTATTTTAAACAAGATGTTTGGGAGCGCCTGGGTGGCTCAGTAGGTTAAGCATCAGGACTTTTGCTTTAGGCCCAGATCACGAGCTCTATGTTCCTGAAATCAACCCCTGAGTTGGGCTCTGGGTTGACAGCACAGAGCCTGCTTGAGATTCTCTCTCTTCCTCTCTCTCTGCCCCTTACCTGCTCTCTCTCACACACACACTTTCTCTCTTTCAAAATAAATAAACTTAAAAAAAATAAACTAAACATTTTGAAGGAGTCTCTACTGACTATTGAATTTAGCCCAACCCCAGATGGTTAGTACTTAAGGACTTCCATCTAATCACAAATAGTTTTCTCTAACTTTGCATGCACTTTATCTTCTAAACAATTTGGTCTGTCCAACTATTGTTCCTTGAGCACATCCAATGTCTTCTAGCTTAGCATCTCTTAAGCATCTGGCTGATGGTTCTATTGAGAAGGACCATACCCACCAATCATAAAGCCTTCTATAATCTCAACAGAATGTCACTTGAATGTAATTAATTTTTTTGAGGAGTTTTAAAACTACAGGAAAATACTCAGTTAAGGAGAACAATTCCAAGTACCCACCACTGAGAATTAACCTACTTATTTGTTTTCATTTTTAATTCAAATTTTAAGTGAAAAGGATTGAAACATTACGATAGGGTTAAAGTTTGTTTTCTTACCCAGCTCTGCCCCTCCAGAAGCCAGATCACAAATTTGGTAAATGTTTTCCTGGTCCATGCATTTAAATCTCTGATGCACATTTATATATAAAAAAAAAAAAAAAAAAAAAGTATCATTTCTTGCTTTTAATTTAACATCTGGTAAAAAATACAGTTCATAACTCTAAAACTTGTTTTGTTCCTCTCAAGATCTCATTGTTTTGAGACAAATCAATTTATTTATTTGAAGTGCCATACAGATATATCATAATTCTAATATAAACATATGTATAACATGTCTATATCAAAAGTCATATTATGTCCACCATATGCATGCATCACAATTTATTATTCATTTCCATATTGATGAATTTCTAGTTGATTTCAATTCTTTTATTATTGCAAGTGATATCATAGTGAGTATCCTTGTCTATCTCCTTGAGGGTAAGAATTTTCCTTTGGCTATACTCAGAAATGAAAATTGCTAAAACAGAGGTCTACATACTTTCAAATTTTCTAGAGAATGCCAACTTAATTCTCAAAGCAGTTGTAATGACTCTTTTTCTACATTCTCACCTACACTTGGAATAATTAGATTTTAAAAATTGTCATTGCTGTTTTATTTTGCTAATAGCTAATAAAAGTGAGCATTTTCATATCTTTGGTGGTTAGAAGCTTTCCTTTTCTGAAAATTGTCAGTTAATAATGTTTGCCTATTTTTCTTATGGAGTTGTGGGCGTTCTTTATATACCCTCCATACTTATCCTTGTATATCTGGCAAATGTGTTCATTTCAGTACTCTGTTTCTCTTCATTTTGCTCACTGTACCTCTTGTCATTTAGAAACTTTAAAATTTTTGGTTTAGACAAATTTTTCAGTTATTTCTCTTATGAATTATTATTAAATTCTTTATCATATTTTCCTTTTTTTATTATTTTGTTTTGTTTTGTAGTCTGAATTGTTTAAGGAATCCTTCCCTACCCCAGGAGCTTATTCTCCAAGGACAGATTCTAATCTGATTTATGTGAGACTTTAATCTTCAATACGTCTAAAACATTTTTCTGTGGAATATAAGGTATGTCTTAATTGTATTTTATTTCCCCACACAGAAATAGAATCATATCAGTACTATTTACTGGACAGGCCATTATTTCCCCTTTTATGTGCATTACCTCCTCTCTTAGATACCAAGGACCTAGATAAACTTGGGTGTGTTTCTGGTTATTTGTCTAATAATTCTAGACAAATTATTAGAACACTATTCTGTTCTGATAATTTGTTTATCTATTACTCTATAATGATACATTGTCTTAATTATTACACACATGTTTATATAGATTAATATGTATCATATAATGCAGAATTATAGATGTTAATAAATCTTTGATATCTGGTAAGAGGAGTCTCAGTTTCCTTTTAAAGAACTGTCTTGGCTATCACTGGACTTTTATTCTATATGACTCTTAGAATATTTGCTCAAGTCCATGGAAAACCTATTTGGAGATTTTACTGGAATGACATTTATTTTGCTGAAAAAGTTGCATTATCTGTATATATCTAATCTTTCTCATGAAATCAGTGAATTTTTCTCCTTGCTTAGGCCTACTTTTTTTTTTTTTTTCTTTTAGAGTTTATTTTTAAGTAATCTCCACACCTGACCTGGAGCTTGAACACATGACCCCAAGATCAAGAGTCACATGCTCCACCAGCTGAACCAGCCAGGTGCCCCTCCTTAGCCCTGCTTTTGTGTCTTTCAGTAATATCCTTAATTTTCTCCATAAATAGTTTGCACATCTACTGTTAGATTTATTCTTAGATATGTTTTGTAACTATTCCTTATTACATTTTCTTGTTCATTGTTAGCTGTTAAATTTCATGTTGTCCATCTATCAACTGACTTTAATGAAATCTTTCATTAGTTTTAATAGCTTGTGAATTCCCTTGAGTTTTCCATGTGCACAATCATACTGTCAGAAAAAAAATGTCAATTTTCTTTTCCCCTTTCAAACATTACACAGTTTCTGTATTTTTTCAGGCGTTTTCCTGGTATTAATTTACTGGCTAGACTCTCCTATATCATGATTTTTTTTCATTCTTACTTTTTATATGTTATTTTTTAAAATTTTGATTGACTGATTAATTGACGTGTAGATAACATCCTCCCACATGACACTGAATGGCAAGGATCACATCCTCATTCCATTCCTCATTTCAGTGGGAATCCTATTATTTCATCACTAAGAATTATGTTTATTGTATTCTTTGGGGAAATTCATTCTATCAAGCAAATGAAATTTCCTTCAGTTCTAGGTGGCTGTAAGTTTTAAATCATAAAAGATTTAAAAGAATAAAAGAATTTTGAATCTATATACTCGAAGGAGTTTTTCTGCATCTAATAAAATGACTACATTTCCCCCCTCTGCTAATTTGTTATTATAGTGAGTTGAAATAGCAAGTGTTCTGATTTAATAACCCCTGTATCCTGGGATAAGTCCTGGGATACGTGGTCCTCTTAGTTGTTTGGCTGGCTTGATTAGTAGACACCAGGAATTGCTTTGCTGGCTGAATAGGCTGTTACACTGGAAGTTCTGGCCAAGACTCTAGAATGACAGCTATCAGACACAATAGTCAACTTGAAATAGACTACCCAGTAGGATTTGGATAAGAGGTGACCAAATCTTCTTAGATCATTGGTAAGCCTTTTATCTATATCAAAGGTATAAAAGATTCTGGAGCCAGAGTTTCAAAAGGGGATTTAGGAAGAGGGTTTTGTTTTGTTTTGTTTTGTTTTGTTTTGTTTTGTTTTGTTTTTGTAAGGAATTATGGTATGAACTATCCATCCCCACTCCCCACCACTGTAACCCCAAGGATTGGTGCTGGGTCAGGATTTCTGCACAAATCTGTGCATGCTGTTTAATGCACAAGGACACAAGGAAGGGGGAACATATAGGGCCTGAAATCCCTTGTGTGCTACTCACCAAGGTCAGTTGGAGAAAGGATCACATTTTTCTAACTCAAACCAAGGAACTGTTTGGGGCAAGTCTGCTCCCCTCCTTAAACCCAGTGGAAGGGGATTCAACAGGATTACTCTGAGAGCCTTCTCTGTGTCATCCAAAGCTAGGCTGCAGTAGACTGATTCCCAGCTAAAGTTCTAAGGGGTTGAAGATGGGCTGGCTCGCTGCGGACAGCTGAGGCACGTGGGATCATCTCCCTCCCTGCGTTTGTCAGAGCAAGATGCTCTGGGTGGGGGAGGGGAAACAACATGAAAAAACTCACAAAACAAGGCATTAGTTTTAAACATGCCTTAGGCCCAGGGAGCACAAGAACAGGTTAAACGGTGATACACATGGAAAGAACTATTTAGCTCTTTTTACCTCTCCTTTTCTGTGTTCCTTCTCATTCTCAGGCTCAGAGAGGCTGTTAGCAGCATTTAAGTGTGGTGGAATTTAGCAAGAAAAAACAGTCAACTCAGCCCTCCTTCCATGGCCACTGGGTTTTCACAAAACCCAGCTACAGCTCGGGAAGAAAGATCTATCCTTCAATCAAGTTTTAAGTTTTGATATGAGACTTACCATTTGAATTTCTGAATTGAGACTGTGTTTGACTTGGGATTTTTTAATTGCCTAGGAATAATCAGAAAAATCCTGAGTATGCCTGAGTTTTCATCCAGGAGGGGGGAAGCAGTCCACTTCTTCACACACATTTTAAAGGCAGAGTGGGAAACAAAATGAAGGTGTTTTATGAGTACGTCCTATGATTCTTGCTTGTTCGCTGTGCTGGTTACACAAGTACTATATTTAGGACTGTTGTGTTTTTGTTGATTGATGATAATGATATTCAGTTTTCCTTTCTGATACTATCTTTATCCAGTTTCTTATCAAAATTATAATAACCTCAAAAGAGGAGTGGGGTGCAGAGCCTGATGCAGGGTTTGAACTCACAAACCGTGAGATCATGACCTGAGCTGAAATCAAGAGTCGGTTGCTTAACCGACTGAGGCACCAGGTGCCCCACCTTTTTAAAAAATATTCTTTTTTTTTTTTATTTTTTTATTTAAAAAAAAATTTTTTTTTTAACGTTTTTATTTATTTTTGAGATAGAGAGAGACAGAGCATGAACAGGGGAGGGGCAGAGAGAGAGGGAGACACAGAATCTGAAACAGGCTCCAGGCTCTGAGCAGTCAGCACAGAGTCCGACGCGGGGCTCGAACTCACGGACCGTGAGATCATGACCTGAGCCGAAGTCGGACGCTTAACCGACCAAGCCACCCAGGCGCCCCTAAAAAATATTCTTAATTACAGAAGTGAGGCATCTTTTGGTTTTTGAGGATTTATTAACATTTTTCAGTATAACCTTTGTCAACCAAACCTTTGTTGGCCTTCGTTGAGAGGAAAAGTTTCTTGACTGATTCAGTGTTTCTAACAGTTTTGGTTATGTTTGGGTCTTTTATTTCTTCTTGGGTCAGTTTTGGTAATTTCCGTTTTTCTTGAAAATTTTCAATTTCATGTAAATGTTTAAATTTATTGTGACAAGGTTATTCATTATATGGGTAAATATTATGAATGCTGGTCTATATTTCTTCTTTTCTTCTTCTCAGGAAACCCTCAAGGGAAGACCACTCCCTGGCTGTCAGGCCTGCCCATATGACTTGGTCTGTCCAGTGCAATATGACAGAAAGTGATGGGTATCACCTCTAGGTACCTCTAGGGTATAGCTAATAGCCAGTGTGGGGTGATCATGAAAGCAAATAGTAGGAGATCAGAGCACCCTAGAAGGCTCAGCTACCTGCAGAAAGATCTTGGAGAATCACCTGGATAAACTAAGGGCCTTTTGTGAGCATAAATCAGCTTCTATTTTGTTAAGCCATTGAAACCTTTGTATTGATTTTTTCTGTAATACAAACTAGTCTGGCCTAATAAAATATTGCACATTTTTATATTGTATGTATTTGTATTTATAATAGTGCTTTCTTCTTTTTTTGACATGTTGTTACAGATTTATTCACATTTTCATTAGTCTTTTCAAAGAATCAGCTTTTATATGGTTGGTTACGCCTAAATACCCTTTCTATTTATTCTTTTCTTCTCCTTTGTATTTACTCTGTTGTCTGCTCTAGCTTCTAGAATTGAATATTTAGCTTGTTTACATTTAATCTGCCTTGTTTTTTAATACATGTCTTTAAAGTTATAAATTTTCTCTAAGCACTGTTTAGTTATATCCTACCAGTTTTTAAAACTTTCTTTAGAAATTATTTTTAAGATAGAGCACCTGCATGTCTCAGTCAATTGAGTGACTGACTTCAGCTCAGGTCATGATCTCACGGTTCGTGGGTTTGAGTACTTCATCGGGCCCTGTGCTGACAGCTCAGAGCCTGGAGCCTGCTTCGGATTCTGTGTCTCCTTCTCTCTCTGCCCTTTCCCTGCTGGCTCTCTCCCTTTCTCTCTTTGTCTCTCAAAAACAAATAAGAATTTAAAAATTAGAAAAAATTATTTTTAAGAAATTCATAATTTCCACTCTGACTCATTATCATCTTTTATTGCTGATATTGAATCTATTTGCATTGCGGTCAAGGACACAGGTTATAGGCTATCACCTCTTTGGATCTTTATGGCCTAAAAAGTGGTCAGGTTTCTTGACTGTTTCATGGATGGCTCAGAAGGATATTCGTTCTCTGCATACTAGTTCAGAATCTTACAGGCAGTTATTAGGTAAAGTTTGGGACTCATATTGTTCATATCTCCTGTGTTTTTACAAAATTTCTCTTCTTGATCACATTTTCTAAGAGATACATGTTTAAGTCTCCCCATATAACTATAGATTTATCAGTTTTCCATATGTTTGACTCTGCTTTATGCATCCACATTCATGATAATCATATATTTTGGTGAACTGTTGCTTTAATTATTGGTAGTGTTTTTAACTCTAGAAATAATTTTTCCTTTAATGCATCTTTTTCTAATACTAGCATTTATAGCTTCTTTTGGCTATTTTCCTGATCTATCTTTTCACATAGCTTTATTATCTACTGTTATGTCTTATTTTTCCATAAGTTTGATTCCTTTTTTTTTATTAAAAAAATGTTTATTTATTTTTGAGAGAGAGAGACAGGAGGAAGTCAGAGAGAGAGAGAGAGAGAGAGAGAGACCATGCAAGCAGGGGAGGGGCAGAGAGAGGGAGACAGAGATTCCAAAACAGGCTCTGCACTGTCAGTATAAAGCCTGATGTGGGGCTCGACCTCACAAACCATGAGATCATGACCTGAGCCAAAGGTGGATACTTAACTGACTAAGCCGTCCAGGTGCCCCCTTAAGTTTGATTCTTACAGTGAAGAACAGGGCTGGATATTAAAAACATCATCTGATAAGAATACTCCCTTTCCAATTGGATTGATATGATGAAACAAAAGTCACCCCTTATCCACAGGGGATACATTCCAAGCCCCCCACAGATACTGCTGGATCCTATATGTACTGTTTTTTCCTTTACATACGTGCTTATGATAACGTTTTATTTAGAAATCAGGCACACCAAGAGAATAACAACAAGAGCTAATGATAAAATAGGGCAATAATAGCAAGGTGTAATACAAGTTACATGAACGTCATCTCTTTCTCAAAATAATCTATTGTACTGCACTCACCCTTCCTGCCATGATGTGAGACGATCAAATGCCTACATGATAAGATGAACTGTGGTGGATGACGTATGCATTGTGACATAGCATTAGGCTACTAATGACCTTCTGAGGATACATCAGAAAGAGGATCATGGGCTTCTGGACCAAGGTTGACTGAAGGTGCCTGAAATGACAGAAAGCAAAGCCAAACCATGGATAAAGGGGGACCAGTGTATAATAAATCCTGTAACTTAGATTCAGATTCAACACTTAATAGACGTGCTATGTTGTATCACCTATCCATTCCACGTGCTATTTTCTTTCTTGGCCTTCTTGGCCATTTTTCCTCTTGCTCCTCCTCCTTATGTATAATTGTTTTAAAGTCAATCCCTCAGCTAACCAATGAGGATTTTTTCTCAAACATAACCGTCATAAAATCTGGAAAAAAAAAACCCAATAATTTCTTCACAATATTTAATAACCCAGTCTACATTAAAATTTCCACAAAGAAGTTTCATTTGTTGCATTTTGTTGTTGCCTTTTTGTTTAATGACTATTTCCTCTGTTCTTCTCTTTTTATTCTACATCACATTTTGTTGGAAAAAACAAATTATTTTTCCTGTAGAATATCCTACATTCTGAATCTGGTAGTATGCTTCTTCAAGGTGGCTTTTAACTTATTTTTCTAATCTCATGATTACTATAATAATTAGATTTAGAGAAAGATTAGATTAGATTCTAGAAATCCAGTTTGTTCTAGGATAAAAGCTCTATTCTTCCTCTTCACTTACCAATTTTCAGAATAATGATTTTGTTTCCTACAATCCTCCAGGAGAGGTCAGCGAGGTTTCTTTTTTTCAGCATTATGATCTCATGAATATTATATATTTGATATGATAATCTCTTATAAACTGATGACCTTTATTTAAAATTTTATGGTTTCTTATATTTCTGACATACTTCTGCCACATTACTTCATGTTTCTCTGTTTTGTCATGTTTTTCTTTGCTCTCCCCCATTCGTCTTCTTATTTATTAGATTCATTGATTATTCTCTTTTTTTTCTACTCACTTATGCTTAGATTTAGTACTTTAACAAAAATATACAATTTGATAAAGTATAAAGTCCTTAATTATTTACATCATTCTTACCAATAATATCAGGATGTTGGAACTTTTTAATTGTGATCTTATGTTTCCATCTTCCATGCTATTTTTGCTTATTGTTTTAATTTCACTTTTTAAAAATCCATCAAATATTCTAATTTTTATTGTCATAAGTTTATAGCCAATGCTTTATATTTCCCAATGTATTTACAATGTTCTTACCTTGTTATTGTCTACCGCATTCCACTAATTCTAGTCTGAATTGCTTTCTTCTTGAACCACATGCTTTAGCAGATACACTGGTGAAAGACTGTGAATAGTAATTTCCGTGGGTATAGGTTTGTGTACATATGTCTTTATTTTACTCTCATTCTTGAATGATATTAATATTGGTTACATAACTCTAGGTTGACAATTATTTTCTTTCAAGACTATTAAAGTATTACTTCATCTTTTGGAATATCTGTTATTGTTGATAAGATTTCTGTCAGCTGAATTCTCATTCTTTATTGGTAACCATCTTCAGGAAATAAAAGGTAGAATGATTAGAAAATAAGAAAACTTAAGAATGATATAATTACCCAGTATAAAAGTCAATAGAATCTATAGCATTACTATTTGAATTAATATTTAGGAATGTTCATTAAGGTTAGTAGATTGTGAAAATAAGTAGTATTTATATACATAGAGAACAGCATGTATGAAGGAACAAAACCAAGAGAAAATGAAATTTGTCATGGTTGAAGTACATGGAATAGAGTAGAAAGGGGTAATTGATTGGGCTGGAGAAAATGAGGGGCGCCAGATTAAAAAAGAACCATCTAAGTCATACCAAGGAGTGCAAGTGTAGTACTGAAAACAACCAAATCCATTGAAGGGTATGGAGGAAGCAAAGAATAAGATTTATCATTTTAGAAAAATCCACTAGGCTAAGTCATAAGACAGGGAGGGATTAGAGGGGGGTAAGATTAAAGATACGGACAGTTACAAAAGGGTAGGTGAGACATGATAGATTGTGGGGTGAGGCAAATGAGGAGGGGCACATTGATCAGTTGTATAGGAGGAAGAACTGATTGGATACAGAATGAGGTGAGGGAGGGAATCACAGCCATGACCAAGTTTTGGCACAGGGAATGGAGCAAGTGGTGGTGAGAAAGATCAGAATCCAGTTTGGCATACATTGAATTAGAGCATTTTACAGGACTTCTAAGAGGATGTGTTAGAGAAAAGCTTGGTATATGGATCAGAAGCTCAGAAGAGAGATGTGAGTCCCCATCTCTTTACAGATGGTAATTGAGGTCATGGAAGTGAATGAGATCACAGTGGGTAGGAAAGGGCCTAGGACAGACCAAGATATAGTTTCAAGAAAGGGACATTTGTAAGATGGGCATTGAAAGAGTTGCCAGTAAATAAATTTTATATGTATGTATATATATAAAAATATATATATATAGTATATATATAGTATAAATAATATATAGTACATATATATAATATGTACATGAATTATAAACATATAAATTATATATATAAATGTGAAGTCAGAAGAATAAAGCAAATCAAGAAAGTTCACATAATTGAAGCCAACAGAATGGAATGGGCCAAGACTTTGTTTTCAATAGAGGTGATGTCATCACAACGGCAAAATAGAGGCGTTTCTACTGTCCCCACCCCCTTACAAGAGAACACCAATTTCAACAATAATCCATGGACCAGAGTTGGTTTGTGGAATTTGGAGAGTCCAGTGGAGAGGTTCCAGCATACTGCTAGAGCTGGATATATATATCCAAGATTGGAGGCACGTAAGAGGGAAAGTCGAACAGTTTTACTTTACCCTTCGTCTAAGGCAGCACAGCTCAGTGCCAAGAGAGACCATGATTTCTTCCATGCGGGAAAGTGAGAGGGTGTGAGTAAACACCCAGCATCTCTAGCTGTGTGGGATGCTACCCAAGAAACCCACTTCTTTCTCACCCTACCCAGACTAACAAGGTGTGCTACATAATTGAGGGAGGGGAATGGCTGGGAGAACAGCATCTAGGGCTGCTGGAGGGTATCACAGTGTTTCAGTTCCTACTAACTGCTTTGCAGACTCTGTGAGGAAGCCTGCTTGCTAGCTCTTGGTGATGTGTCACGTACGGATCTGCTCAATTGACCCACGGACACCCTGGCACTCTGTGTGCCTGACTCACATATGCTACCACCCTGTGGTTGGCTCCTGGTGCATACTCCCAAGGGCAGTGAGAGCAAGCCTTTGCAGATGACTAGCGAGCATGTTCAGAAAGCTAGCCCAACTCTACAGGATTGGGAGAAAGCACACACATCTGAGTATTCAGTGTATCTCTAAGGAAAACAAACAAACAGGAGGCTGTCAGCACCCAGCATGGCTTTGCAGGATCCAAAGAAGGCATAAAATCTTAAGAATTCTTCCTCAAGAGGGAACAAGAAGTATAGGGCAGGAGTATCCATAGGCAGGGTCTGAGAAAGCCTCAGAATGTCTAACAGAGCTGACAGAAGGTACTTCTCTTGAAAGGCTTCAAGGGGCACGAAAAGCAAGGTAACATGACACCACCAAAGGAATACAGTAATTTTTTGGTAACTGACCCCAAAGGAGTGGAGGTCTACAGTTGCCCAATAAGTAATTCAAAGCAGTCGTTTGAAGGGAGTTCAGTGAGCAATAAGAAAACATAGAAAGACAATTCAACAATATCAGGAAAATGATACACCAACAAAATGAGAAGTTTAATAAAGAGAAATCATCAAAAGGAACCAAAGAGAAATTCTGGAGCTGAAGAATACAATGCACGAGATGAAAATGCAGTAGAAAGTACCAATGGCAGACTTGATCAAGCAGAAGAAAGATTTTAAAGTGGAAGAAAGATCACTTAAAATTATTCAATCAGAGGAGAACAAAGCAAGAAATAAAGAAAGAGTGAAGACAGCCTGTGGGAACTGTGATACAGAAACAATCTGCGTGGTTGCAGTCCCAGGAGAAGACAGGGAGAAAGGGGCAGGAAGCTTATTTAAAGAAATAATGGCTGAGAACTTCCCAAATCTGGGGAGAGATTTGAGCATGAAAGTTCATGAAGCTTAAAGGTCTTCAAAATTTTAACTGAAAAAGATCTTCTCCAAGACATTGTAATTTAAAACATCAGAGACGAAAAGACAATTTTAAAAGCAGCAAAAGAAAACAACAACAACAACAATATTCCTTGTATACAAAAAAGCTGAACTCCAAGAGACAGACAGTAGAATGGTGGTTGTCAGAGGCCATGGAGGGGTGGGAGAAAAGGGGAGATGTTAGGCAAAGGGCACAAGCTTCCATTTCAAGTTCTGGGGATCTAGGGTTCAGCATGGTGATGATAGTTAACAATCCTGCAGCATATACAGTTGCTAAGTTGCTAAGGGAGTAAATCTTAAGTGTTCTCACCACACACGCACAAACACAAAATGTTGTTACCTGAGGTGATAGAGGTGTTCGCTAATCTTATTATGGTGATCTTTCAGCGAAACATATTGTATCAAATCATCACATTGTATACTTTAAGCTTACACAATTTTATATGTCAATTGTATCCCCAAAAAACTGGGTGGGGGGAGGGAAGGCTTTGTTTTCTCCAATACTGTAATCCTACCACATAAAACAGGGCTTGCCACTTGGTAGGGGATGATCAATGATTGTTGAATGACTGAACGAAGGAAGGACTCATTCATACTATCAAAGGCTTCCTAGAATCCAAGGAATATAAGGACTGAGAATTCTCTACCCAAAACACTGCTGGTGACTTTGGCAAGATTTGTTCCTGTGCAAGAGTGGGTGTTGAATCCGCACTGCAGGTGTAGTGAACAGCACAGTAGTGAAGATGGAAAGTGTAGAGAACTCTTTCAGTAGGAGAAAAGAGAGCAGTACCTGGAAGATATTGTGTGGTCCTAGACTTTTGTGTTTATTTTTTAAGAATTGAGACCCTTGGCTATGTTTAAGAGCTGACAGAAGAAAGCCAGAACGCCAGAGAGCTAGAGAATGGAGATTAAAAGTCCAGAAATGGGAAGGGTAGTGCTTCAACAGAGTGGCCCTCAGATGGTTGGGGAAGGAGTCCAGGGCACAGACAGAAGATCAGCCTTAGACAATGGAGGGCTATCTCATCCCCTCAAGGTCGATGCAAACCAGCTTGAGATACGGTGCAGGGAAGCTAAGGAAGTTCCTGTTTGATGATACTTAGTTTTTCTGTAAAGCAGAGAGCAAGGGCATTTGCTGGGAATTAGGGAAAATAATTAATTTCCTAGGCTGCCTGGAAGTTCTTAATTTATATTTCTATGGAACATATGTCATACCCTTAGGACCTCCCCAGGAACTGTTAGTAATTAAGGCTTTTTAATAGGCCAACTGGAAATGCTGATTTTCATAATTTATTTTCTAATTTATGCTTCTTTCAGTAAGAAAATTGTCATGTTATTTGGCAAAGCTAAATATCAGTCCCTCTCCTCACGACATTGATTATGAGGTTCTTAGATTCTTTACCATCAGGGATTCCTTTTGTAATATTTCCCCATCACCCCTTATGTGTTTGGAAGATACTGTCTAGCAAACAAACTACATTTATAAATGTAGATTTCTATTTTTGATGAATTTGATGTAACATTTGCTCGTAGCCAAAAAAAGTAACTGATCAGCATGAGTAATCATGTTTGATTAATCTAATTCAAATCAAAATCAAAGGAATATGACATTTTAGTTATCCTGTGAAATCTTACTGAAGATGAATCTATGATGCTTCTTGGGTTTTTTTGTTTGTTTTTGTACATATTGAGAGCAACTTTTGGACTCCCCTTATTTCTTAATATGATTGGTGGAAAGACTACTGGTATACTGTGACCACCTAAACCTTGATATTCACTGTGGTTTAAGTTCTAACCCCAAGATGTCCAATATTAAAGTGTTTTCTTTCCCAAACCAAGGATGTATAGTCCAATTGCCCTTCATACATATTCACATTTTAGTGAGAATTTTAAGAAGCAGCAACCCTGAAAGCAAATGGTTGATTTAGCCTCTTTAGAAAACCAGACCATCATTTACTAAATTACTTTGTTCTTGAAAGAGATATTTCAACAACCCTAATACCTTGATGTAATTGAGGTTTTTAGTTCTCTTCGAGAATAATAATGAACGATAACTTTTTAATAAAGCTACAAAGGATGATTTTATCTATTTCAATTCTGATACACATTAGTTGGATTATGTAGAAAAAAACCTATCATTCAATGAATGTTTCTTGAATTCCTTATGAGCCACGTAACGTTCTGGGATACAAATGTGGATATAATAGACACAAACCTTGTCTTTGGATATCTTACATGAAACAAATAATAATACAAATAGCCAAGGTATTATAAATTGCTGTAATATGTAAGAAATTATAACAACTTGAACCACTGAGGGAAAATATGGTGTGCAATGAGGAATTATAACAAGAGAGCCCAATTTCAATGAGAGATTGGAAGGCTTCTCCATAGAAGTGCCATTTAAGCAGAAATTTTAGTGTCAGTTGGTTTTAGTTGGAGATAGGGGTGGGAGGGGTTTCCAGGCAGAAGAAATAGAACCTTTAAATACCGTATGGTGGAAATGAGCTACGTATCCCTCAGTGCCCTCACCTAGGGCACGAGAGCCAGATGGGCACTTATGGGATCTCAGGGCATATGAAACAATTACAGTGAATATGTTCCTGTTGTGGTTGTATTTCGGGACTGTAAGTACATTTGCCAAAACGATTTCAGCAAAGGGTGACTCATTTACAGTAAACAGTTTCCTTTTGACAGTACCTTAAATTAAATTCTGAAGAAGAAAGTGGCAAAGAAATCTAAGTGACTTTCTTTGGCCGCAAAGAATGCTTCAAAGCTTTAGTGTGTGCCATGTTACAAAAATGTAATCCATTAGCTTCAAGAAAAGTTGAGATGACAAGAGAACTAAAATATAAATATTTCTGTCCCTTGTATATTACTGGTAAGCCACGCAGCTGATCACTTTCAAATCTGCACAACCAGAAAGAACTAATGATTCCTTTGAGCATTCATTCCCATTCCTCGCCTGGAATAAGGAAAGAAGATGACAGCCTTCGGTTGTCAATTTCATTCTATTTAGTTGTTGCCCAGGGGAACTCTGGTAATGACATAGTTTCCTTAGCATCATTTAATAAAGAGGAGGGACATGACCCTAAATATGAATGTCAGGTCTTCAACTTAAAGGTTAATTTATAAGGACCAGTGCTATTATTTGTAAAAGAAAAGCAGCACAAAGTTGATGTGTGTAATATTTTCAGTGTGTGGTATTTAAAAGACCTCTCTCCCTAGAAATCCTTATTGCCCTATACTTGAGCCAGTCAGAGTGCACAGTCCATCTTCTAAAGCTGGAGCAATTCTTATAAGCCACAGAGATATCCCTAGTTAGTGAATGGTTTGCCTAAAGAGAGCTTTCTAAAAGGTATAATTGTTCTCTAATGGGATTCAGACTTCTTGGTTCTCACCACTTCCTTACAGACAGTGACTTTACTTCTTTTTAGACAAATACGTTGTCAGGCGTGTTTAAGGCTGGGAACCTAAGAGCTAATCAGGCACACAAAAACCCAATGGGTTAGTACTTCTTAACCATTGCTACACAACCCCTGGGAGTTCATAGGGTAATTGCAAAAGATCTACAAATATAATATGTACAAAGCATATACTTCACACACAGATATGTACTATTATTTTTCAAGTGTGTGTAGGCTACTGTGATAAAATACATTGCAATTTTAAAGCACTATTGTGTTCATAATAGCTTTTTTGTTCATTATACTTTTTTTAATCAATAGGTAGAAGAAAAATGATCAAAATATCATTTATAAAATTAAAAAATAAATTATGTGGCTCCAAAAATTTAGAAACTACTATTACACATCGAGTTGATTGATTAAAGCAGTGGTTTTTCAGTTCTTAATCATACATTACTATCAGTTTAAAAAATCAAGCTCACACATGCCAATTAATGTATCTTTACTTATAATCGATATGCATATACAGCTATGCTAATATATTTCTGTGCTGTATAAAAGTGTATAAAAGAAAATTTTAAATAATCATCTAAAAAATAAATATAAGTGTTAAAATTTTCTTCCAGCACTCCTGAAAGCTGATAGCTCCATTTTCAAAGATCATTGGACAGAAAGAGAGAAAGATATGAGGGGCTGCCTATAGAAATAGGAGGAATGAAGTTAGTATATTCTGGGAGAAACTGTACAGGTCAGTTAGACCTTGTGGAGAGGGTATCTGGGCACTGCTGACTTATTAAATTTTCTACTGACTCTGGCCATTAGCATAGTAATAAATCACAAAGGCACACATCCACATTGTCTCACCTGTTTTCCACATCAGCACTGCTGTTTGGAAAGAATTATATGCTGGAAAAGGAAAAACTCACTGTCCCGGTGCCCCATATGAACTGACCTGCATTGGGGACAATCTTGACAGCCTGCTGTGTCCTTTGGTTGCTATCCACTTGATCATAACCCTGAGGGCTGGGCCTGTTATCAGCACAGCAGAGTGAACAGGGTATTTGAACTGGTCTCTATGGGGACACACTGGTGCCTCGCATGATCTCAGAGAATGAAATTTCCAACAAAGATGATAAATCCGGGTCAGTGTGCATTTGATTTATATCTTTCCAAGTTTGGAAGTAGGGGAACTATTTCACATCCCTCAAAACACTTGGTCGCAAGGTGGAGGGGAGATGTTCCTGTTTGTAGAATATGAGGAGTTATCACTTGATGGGGAAAAGGCTGAAGAGCAAGAGGACCAGGACAAGGGGACCCTGCTGCAGCATTTAGCCAGAGTCAGCCAGGAAGCTGAAAGTTTTGAGTTGGATCACCAGGATAAGGGAAGTCTTCTGAAGAGTCTGCCCCTGGATGGTGGGCCGGATGGGGAGAAAGTCTTAGGATAAGAGTCAGATTTAGAGGGTTCTTGTGTTTTTCCGTTATAAGGTCCAAGGAGTGGACTAATGTGAAGGGACACACAAGTGAGATCCCTATCCAGCCTCTTCTGAGTGAGGAAAACACAGCAGCCAGCCATGCTGCGGTGGGAGCCGTGCCTGGCTTGCAAAGAAGCTTGGGAGGACAGGAAGCAGAAAGGTATTCTCATCAGAATGAAATGTTCTCAGAATGGGGATGGGGACGCTAGTCTTGTGGCAATCGTGATAATTGGTGAGGGGAGGCTGAGAGATACCTCTCTCTCATCTGAGGGTCACTGTCACTTCCATGTGCAACTGGCCTCAGAGTCGGGCTCTGAGTGAAAAATTCGGTTTGGCAGGAAAAGGCCAGGGTCATCTCTGCTAGAAAAATAATTTACATGTCTAAAATGAGGATTATTGGGAAATGACCTGGGTTCCATTTCATCTACTTCTGGGCACTTTTCCTTGATTTCAAGGGCCAAAGAGAAAGAGAAGATAAAGGAGGATAAAAGGACTTATTTGGAAATGACCGGGCACGTCACAGAGGATTCTTCCCTCAATGGGAAGTGAAAAAATTTCTCTGAGTAGATAGAAATGCAGGGACCATCCAACAGGCAGATCATGCCATTTAAGACAATTAAACAACACATATCGAACAAAACTAGCAGTCAAAAAATAGCTTCTAAACATGGCTAAATGAAGTGGATGTGCATTTAAAAAAAATCATTAGGTTTTATAAACCAGGGTTTATGTCTCTGTTAATAAACAAGAAGGGATTTAATGGAAAGAATTAGGTGCTTTAAAAGCTGCGAGAAGCTGAGTCCGAAGGATTCACCGCAAGAATAATACCCCGGAATCAGCCCACCAGCCTAACTGCTACCTCCAGCAGCATCAGGAAGAGAGGGGATAAGGAATGTGCAAGAACAGTTGATGACCACAGGGCCATGCTATCTTAGCCATGGTCTGGGGATCAGGGAACTACCACCAGAGCCACCTGAATGGGAAAAGTTAAATCATTCTGGCAACCTGGGTGTTGTCGCCCCTGCAGAGAAGGAAGGGAGGCATGGTAGAAAGAGGTGGAAATCGCTGGTGACTCAGCCAATCTACTGTATCTGCCCAAATCTTGGGGGGGGGGAAAATGAACTGGAATGTTTAATATTTTGCCTGTGTTAGTAGGAAAAAGTTATAAATAGCAGTCTCATTATTCTTCTAGTAGTGTTACGATGAAGAGATATAAGCAAAATATGGAGGAATGTTGAGTGAGAAGTATCAAACAGGGGACGATTTATTTCATAGGAGAAAAAGTTTAACCAGTAGAATAAGAAAAGAATTTAAGTGAGAAAATGTAAAAGAAACAGTATCCGTAAGATCTGCCTTGTGGTGGTGGAGGGGGGCGGTGTCTGAACACTGCCTTGTTTCCTCTCCCACCGACTCAGGGTGAGGCGCTGTAGGCAACTGGCAATATAGATCACATGGCCACACATTTGTATCACCTTGCTTGTTTCACTCATCAGATTGCAAGCTGAAGGGACCATGGAATGGAAAGAGGCAAAAACTTGCCCTACTGGTATTATCTATCTTTCCCTGAGTTTGAAGCCTGAGACAGTATAAGAGTTTGGGGTATGCTCACAGGGGGAATGAAACAAACTCAACAAAGAACTCTTGCCACATGTGGTGATTGCTAGGGTACGTCACTTGAATCCCCTCCTCTGGGTCAAAGCCCTCATTCCGCCAGCGACCATGAGTACTAACTACCGACTCCCTCTTTGGGAATTGTCCTCCGGTGAAGGCAGGAGCCTTGCCCAAGGTTATCCAGGAATGGGAGGGGGGAGAACGATTGGCAGCTTACGTCATATAATCAGCCTCCTTACCTCAATTCCGGACCATCTAAAAGGCCCTCCTAGTCCCAAGCTCCGCTTGGGATGGGTGTTAGTTTCTGTGGCCACCCTACTGCCATTCAACTTTTCTCCTTGCTTCTCTCAGTTTTGCTTCCTCACTTCCTTACAAGTACTATCCAGAGCTGTCCCCAACAATACTAGCATGCCAAATCTTTGACTCAGTTTCCCTGAGAATACCACTAAAGACACAAGTAAGACACAACAGGAATCTCAGCACACGGTTGTGAGGAGTGTGTTTTATCCAGTTGAGAATGTCTGATTATAACTGACCGGCTGGCAGTGTTGCCTTGCCAAGGTATGTTTCCACGAGAAACTGAGGGTTTGGGGAGAGAGAAATGTGACTGAACACCAACAGGTTCGATTGCCAGCTTCAGAGTAAGAGAGCACAGCTGTTTACAAAAATAAGAACCATCCTCTTACCCATTTTTCTATGCCCTTTTGGTCCTGTTCTGACTCTACCGGATGGGGAAGGAGCTTACCAAGATGGGAGAGAAGAGGGATAAGGACTCAGGGTATGTGAGATTGATCAGGGTGAAAATGTATGGTTCTAGGAGTGAATCTGCTAGAAGCATCACCTGGAGACTAGATTCGGATAGAGCAACAGCCTGTTTCATCAGTGCAAATGACCTAAGTGAGAGGGAGAAATTATTGAAAGTAACTAAATAAAAGCTCTATTGCCCACTACAGTTTTTCTAGGACATTGAATGACTTGGTCCAGAAATTAGTTCCAGTATTTTTCATCTTAGCTGTTACTTTGGAAATTGTTGGAATGGGCAGGAGCTACTAGAAAAGGGCAAATTTGACAGCATCAATGTTGGCGCCCACTGGCAGTAACAGGAACGCCCCAGCTCCCCTGGGAGCACTGGGGCCACCGTCCATCAAGAATGTCAGGAGAAGGTTAGCATCACCACAGGGATCCAGAAACCTGGATGGATTTACCTAACACTGGGCCTCCGGTCCTCTAGCTATCTGCTGCAACAGGAAGAAACGGATGAATGCTGCTGTTTTATTCTGTCACACCCTCAAAGTCCGGGACTGTCCAGTGACACCAATTTAACCTGATAAGAACATCTCAGAAGCTCATCTCTCACCCTCCTGACTGACCCACTCCCAAACTTTTGGAGGCTTAATTAGTCCAGGTGTAGGACCAAGAAACACGATTGCTCACCTGCTTACTTTTCCTCTCAAGCTATTGTATTCCACCCCCAAAATTCTAGCTGCTCAAATGGCAATCCAGAGGCGGAAGTCAGAATGAAATTCATGGATTGTATTTTGTTGCTGGATGGCTCCACTCTGGATAGGTAATAGCAATAAATACATAAATAAAACAATGAATTTAAAATAATAAAAGAGGCCAACCAGTTCCTGCAATCTTGGCAAGCAGTGGAAATGAACCAGAAAAGAAACAAGTCTTATAGACAACATTTTTGTTACTTAAAACAAACAAAAAAAAAAAAGTTCAAATCCACTCTCACAAGCAACAAGATTTACAGAAGCACAGGGAATTAGGTATTTGTTAGGTATTTGGTGTCACAGTCTCTGTGATTATTATAGAACCTTATTATCGCAAATGCATCCAACTAATTGCACCCTACTTTCAAAAGAAAACAGACCCAGCTGCCCCAGAAAACACCCACAAATGAAAAGGGAGTGCAAACAGAACCAGGGTGAAACATGAAGCCTCCTAGGAAGGACAACAGGAGGCCACCTACGTGGTTGGGCACCACTGCTGCTCTCCCTGGCGTCGTTCTGGGATGAACTGAGTGGGGCTGGCATGACTCCTTCCCATGGGCTTGACTAACACACCAAAGACAACTCGTGGCTCCCTGACTCCTTCTGGCTCTCTCACTGCCCATTCTTTATGTCTTCTCCGCATTTCCTTTGAGCATCCAAGACGTCTTCTCAGACGTTTACTTTGGGCTTGTAGTTGTTAGTCCCCTGCTGACGGTGACCCACTTGGGATGAGAACGTAGGTCACCAGGTGTCAGGCGATGGTACAGCAGGTGGGGAAGTGCTGTACGGAAGCGAGAAATGGATACTGTTTTGAGACGAGAGGCTAAGAGTTTGCCTCTGCCACTAATTAGCTGGGCAATTCAGAATCCAAGAATCTCTCCAAGCCTCAATCTCCTTCTGTATAAAATGAAAAGGAGGATCTTTTAGGAGGCTCTTTAATGCTAACATCCTATGACAGAAGTCTGCTTTTGAACAGAATCCGAGAGGTCAGAATGTGAGACGTAGACTAAAAATAACCGCACAAGCATATGAAAAAGCGTATCAAAGAGAATGACAAACCTGAGGTGCCGCTCCTTAGTCCCAGCAGCCATTAAAGTTAATAAGAGACAAATGAAACCCAAACGACACGCAGGTTCAGACAATTTGAGGTATAAATGGTCCAGTACTTGGCTTATGCCCCTCCCCCATTTCATCACCGTGTGTACCTTTTGCGAACGATTCATCGATCCGCTTCTAACTTCATTTTGAAAAGTGCTCAGCAAAAAGGAGCCCTCATTACCTGCCACTTTCTGCAGCCTGAGGAAGCCTATTTCTGTCTGCTGAAAGTTAGCGGTGGGCTCCTGATGACCGCTCCGCACTCCGTCCTTGTCAGAGGGGAGCAAGCCCCTGCGATGTGCTGATAGCCTGGGCCTGATTATCTTAAGGTCCTGCTTTAACCCTTTGAAGTCCATAGGCAAGCACTTACAAAAACCATAAATGATTCCGAGAGAGAAGAATTGAACCCTGCTTCCCCAGAACAAGCCCACGTGATGCCTCTGCACTATACTGATCGCCCGCTGTCTGCAGCCCACCTGCAGCCCAGCCTGAAGAAACAGCATCCTGGTAGCACCGCTGGGGTAATTCGTTCCCTCCCACGTCCTTTCTCCCTTCTCTCCATCTCTACCCACCAGTCAAAACAATCATAGGAAGCTCTCTTTTCAAAGAACTTTTTTTCCCCTTCTTTCTCCCTCTTCAGGCTAACCTGCCAACTGCAAGCATTCATCAATCCTTAATAAAGTAATTTGTACTGAGTCTCAGCGGAGGTTCTCAAAGGAGTTTGCAAGCATCAGCTCGTAAATCTTTACCCAAGAACTTTATTATGGTATCCAACATGGAAAAACTAAGACACAAACCTGTTAAGAGTGTCTCAAGTTCCCATGGTGAAAAGTACAGCAAAATCCTTAAGGTAGCTCTGCATCCTTAAGCCATTCAGGCCAAGGGGAGAAGGGGCTCAATGCCCAAGTCTGTAGTGTCAGGTACTGTCCCCTCAGATGTGGCCTGACGCTGGCCTGTCTCTGCCTGCTCACTGCTCACCATCTCTGCAAAGACAAGACCTCACCGGGAACCTGCTGCCTCTCCCGTACTCCCCGTCGACAGATAATGGTATCTCCAGTCCCACCAGGGGTTTCTCGGCCTCTCTTCATTCTGTCACCAATTCCTATTAATCCTGTCTCAAAGATCTCCCCAAATCCATTCCCTTTCCTTGTCAGCTGTTGCTGCCTCCAGTAAATCCCTTATTATCTTTCCCATGGACTTTTGCATGAATCTTCTAAGTGACTTTGTGCTATGTCTCCCCTCTCTAAAGCATCTTTTACTCCACCTTCTGTAGAGCCACTTCTAAAACGCAACTATGAGCATGTCACTCCCTTTCTTACAAAAACATATCATCTTCCTGCAACCACAGCAGTCGATTGAGCCACTGAAGTTGCATCAAAAATGTACACCCAGATTTTGTAAGCTTAAGAAGCCCTTTCGTCCTCTTGGTTTTCGGAGAGTCCACGGGTATTACATTGGATGCATGTGTCATGTGATCACTGCTTGTGCTACTTCCTACAACACAGACTTGGTCGCGAGCAACCCTACCTCTGCTGCTTCAGCCCGACCCACACCCAGGCCACTGTCCGAGCACAGTTCTATCACAGGGCCACCAGCCAAATTGTTAATCTCATCTGGACACACCTTAGAAACACCCAGAAATAATACTTAATCTGGGCACCCTGTGGCTCAGTCATATTGGTATATAACATTAATCATCGCAGAGAGAATCCATATCTTTGCTTTGTCCAGTTTCTAGAGGCCTCTTGCCTTCCTTGATTTATGGCTTCTCCCTCCTTCTTCAAAGTGAGCCATGGCCAGTTGAGTCCTTCCCGACGGAATCACCCTGAGTGCTTCCCCCTCACATCTCCTTTTCTGACTCTGACTCCTTGTGACTACAGTAGACCCACCTCGATAATCCAGGATAATCTCTTAAACTCAAGGTCAGTTGATAGCAACCTTATTTCCATCTGTAATTTTGATCCCCTTTTGCAATATAAAGTAGTATATTCACAGATTCTGCAGATTTGGATGTGGACATCTTTGGGGCTCCGTCATTCTGCCTACCATAGCAGGGTGTGAACAGAGGCTTATAGATGGCAGAGTCGTGAGGAACGGGTAGCAGGGCAAAGATAGAGTGGAGCACCTCACCCGAGCTCGTGGCCTCTGCACTTCACAGAACTGGGTTCAGATCTCAGCCTTACCACCTGCAGCCCCATGACACTCAGCAGGTCGCTTCACATCCATGAGCTCAATTCCGTCATCTGTGAAGGGTGAATTAGTGTGCCTTAATAAAAGTACCTTAGCACAGAGCCTGAACAGAAGAATGACAATTATAGCACCTACTATTTTTGAACTCTTCCTAAGTTCTCGATAAAATTGTAGCTATTGTTCTGATGATGATGATGATGATGTGATGGCTGCTGAGAGCCCGAGTTGAAGTCTTGTGAGTCAACGATCCGACAACAGGGACTGAAATCAAAGGATTAATATAGCCAAGCTCTGGAGCCTGTGGTGGTCTCAGCAATAATCATACTAAACCGGCCTGAGGGCATTTGCTCCATTTAAAGCCCAGAAATATTTGTTCTCTCTGCTAAAGTATCTATTGTGTCTCACTCTACTTTCACTGCCCCTTAGGGCTTCAAAGACCATTGCTAGCATTTTACCTGACTCTTCAAGTTTATTGTCTCTAGAAGCATCTCTCGATGCATAAAGAAGTTCAAAAGCACATCCAAATGATCAGGGCTTAGGACCTGTGTCTCCAGCCGTCTCTTTGTCACCTACATGGTTGAGTATAGGTGGTAGCCTTGAAGTGATTAAAAAGAATATCCCCGCGTAAAACACGCCCTCTTCATCTCAGAAAGAACACTCTGTGAAATAGTGCAGCTAATGGCATATTAACGGACAGAAATGAGTTAGCAACTGTCATCATATAACAAAATAATGACATCTTGAGTTTCAGGGAGAGACTGCCTTACTAGAAGAGAATATTCCAAAACTACTTAGACAAAGTAGCAACTCTATACTTAAATCAAGTGACAACTAAATGTGAATATCCTTAAACAGCTAAGAACACTTGCATACGTCTCCTACTTTGTTTCTGGTAACATTAAAGGGGCTTCTGATTTTAAAATTTGCCCTGTGTGCTAAATTATTTGTTGTGTTCCTCCGTACTATCCCTGCCTCCCGACTCATTTAAAATATAGCACAATTATAAAGTCAAAGTGTCTAGAGTAGAGATGGTCGCTGGTTGGGACTCCTGCTGTCCGTCCGCTCCTCGCGCCCCTCAATCTCATGACAGGTATAACTCATCAATAAGCTGCAGAATCCCGGTCAATTCTGCTCTCCAGGCAGGCACTACAGCCTTGTGGGGTGGCCCACGAGGTAAAAGTGAACAGACCTCCCTGAGCTACAGCACTTCAGTTATATGGGTGAAAAGTTGCTGAATCCTGCAGCTATTAACATCAAAGAACAAAGAGTTGCTCACATCTTATGGAAGCAAAACCAGCAGCCGAGATCATACAATAAACTAGGATATGCTTTTTAAAAGTCAAGTTTTCGTTAGTTACATACGTAGCTCATTCAAATATTTCATACAAGGTTCGAAATCTCTTTTGCCACCTGTGTGATCTCAGTAGCTTATTTTCCAGATCTTTTCCTATGTATTTAAACACATACACTTTCACACAAAGAAATGCACATTATTGTTAAACATTAGCTGGAGTCCTATAAACCAAGTTGGAACTCCGAAAAGTTAATGAAAGAAGCATATAAATATGTCACAAAATAAGATGTACAAATGACTGATAAATGTTTGAAAAAATATCCAGCGTTTTAAGATCAAAGAAATGTAAATTAAAATAAGTTATTGTTCTTGGTATTACATTGTCACAGGTCTGTTTTACCAATATTGGCAAGGATATAGTGAGGCGGGTCCTCTCGCAACACTGATGAAATAACCAACTGCTATAGTTTTCTGAAAGGCATTCTACGATCGTCATCAAGGAACTAAACAAATATTTAGACCTCCGACCTTAGTAATTTTATTATAAATACTTACTAGATGTAGTTTAAAAATATTTGCATGAATGTTCACCTCATTATTTATAATAAAGAATTATACGTCATATATATAGTATTTGTAATGGACTCCTTAGAGTAGTTATGTGATTTTTATAGGACATATAATCATTACAAAGAGAAATTTTTGAATAATTTTAAGTAATGTGAGTAAATGGGTAAAAAAGAGAAAGTGCATGATAAAAGTGTATACACAGCGATACTCATTATGTAAAACACAAACACACGCACACGCAACTAAAACTAAAATAATAGAAAACGATAACAGCAATTATCTTCCTCAAAGTGAGGTTGCTGTTGATTTTTATGTTCTTCTTTGTACCTTTCTAAATTTTGTACATTTTCAACAGTGAATGGTTTTTACTTTTATGATACAAAATATGTATTATTTTTAATTTTTTTTATGTTTATTTATTTCTGAGAGAGAGAGACAGAATGTGAGTGGGGGAAGGGCAGAGAGAGAGGGAGACACAGAATCTGAAGCAGGTTCCAGGCTCTGAGCTATCAGCAGAGTCTGACACAGGGCTCAAATTCATGGAGCACAAGATCATGATCTGAGCCAAAGTCGGATGCTTAACAGACTGAAGCACCCAGGCACCCCCCATAATACAAAATATTTACAAAACTAGTTAAGAGATCTTGCCATGTTTGGAATAAACAAAGATTTCTTAAATAAGGTACAAAACATCCTAAATATAACATAAAAAATATTGATGCAATGGAAAACCTTAACACTAAGGTAAGAATTTGTGTTTATAAAAATGTAATAATGAAGAGAGAATGGAATCCACCGAGTAGGAAAATATACTGTAATATATATATATACATATATATCCAAATAGAAATACTTATTTGTCCTACATTAATCTGGCATATATTCTTTCCCTAGATAGATAGATAGATAGATGATAGATAGATAATATAAATAGAGATCTATCTATTTAGAGAAATTTATAGAAAACAGTACAAAAAAGTCAAAGAATAAAATCTTCAAGCAAACAAAAGACTTGAACAGGCACTTCCCACAAGAGGATATCCAAATAATCAATAAAGATATTCAAAGATGCTCACAATCTTAGGCTCCAGAAACATAAATAAACAGACCGGGGTGCCACAATATACTCACCAACACAGTTAAAATAGAAAAGATAAAAAACTACAAAAACACATGTGGAGTACTAGGAAACCTCACACACTGCTGGTGGGATGGCACATTGGTACAGTGACTTCGCAAAGGTGTTTGTCAGTGTCCATTAAAGGTAACTGTATACACATCTATGACTTGGCAAGTCCACTATCTGATGCCTCGTCAACAGAAATGCATACGCATGTTCGCTGAAAGGCAAGTATTGGAATGTTCGCGTCAGTACTGCCTCAATGCCCATCGACAGTAGAAGAGAAACATAAATTGCAGAATATTAACACAGCGGAATTCAGGCAAGGAGGATAAAAAAACACCCACAACATCGAGGAATTTCACAAACATAATGTTGATTGAAAGAAGCCAGTCTCAAAATAGTACCTATTGCATGATTCTATTTACATAGGGACAAAAACGGGCACAACTAATCTATGGTGGGGTAGTGATCGGAAAGAACCATGGGCGATTTCTGCTGCTAACACTGTCTGCATGAGCTGAGATTTCTTGTTATTACGTCACGGCTTCGAACCTGGAAGAGGATTCGTCTTGCGGCTCACGTTAGCTATTCTCAGTCAGCTTGGTCTTTAACTCTCACTGAGATCCATCACTTGATTCCACGTTGCCTTTCTTTGTTTCTTCAGATACGTGCAGATATGTTCTGTCTGCATCTAAAGCCCTTTGAATTCAATAGGATTCTAAGACGTGCATATGGCTTCTATATGTTGATAATTTTGAACGTGATGAAATTTTACATTTTCCCCTTCATTTTTAGGGCCATATATCTCTTTCATCTTTAAAAGATTAAACAACTGAGTTTGGATAGCTCTAACGTTTTGCCTAACTGTGGTAACAACATATGACATCGTTCTACTGAAGAAGCCCAAACCTGTGTCATACATAATTTTGCTGAAAGGAAGATTTTTAGCCAAAAACTTGTAATGCAAAATATTTACAAATTAAACTATATTTTTATTTTTTAGAAAAATACATGGTAGCTGTGACTTAAGCTTAAATACAGACATAGATTCCAATCCAAGTTGTATTTTTCAAGAGTTACAGAGCTTGGGGCTTTTGTCTTTTTCTTTTTTTTTTTTTTTTAATGTTTTTTAAAAATTATTTTTGAATCAGAGAGAGACAGAGCATGAACGGGGGAGGGGCAGAGAGAGAGGGAGACACAGAATCGGAAGCAGGCTCCAGGCTCTGAGCCATCAGCCCAGAGCCCGACGCGGGGCTTGAACTCACAGACCGTGAGATCGTGACCTGAGCTGAAGTCGGACGCTTAACCGACTGAGCCACCCAGGCTCCCCTTTTGTCTTTTTCACTCTCAGCAAGACTCATATATTAAGTTAGGATAATAGCATCCTTTTATTTTATATGGCTGTTTTGAAAATTAAATGGAAAGTATAATATTGGCCCACTGTGGAATCTTAATAAATTTAGTTATTATGATGATGATATTCTTATTATAGAGAACTTGGAAGATGGAGAAAACAAAGAAAAAATTCACTTATAGTCCCACAACCACAGATCAGTGCAGATACAGCCTTGTGATCCTTTGTCCAAGATGGCAGTGACCCTTCTCAAGACCCATCCGTGTGTATTGCTCTCCTGTGCACTCCAGGTTACATTGCTTCTCCTCCAGCTCATGGCTGTGGCCTCCAGTGTGCTGTTGAGAGGCAACTGCAGGGTGGAAAGGCCTGGTCAGGAAGCCCAGTGAACCTCAGCTAAGAACAGGTTTCAGGTTGGCCAAGTCATTCATATTCTTGGAATCCCGTCCAGTTCTGACATTCTATTATTCGTCTCCTCATCCATCAATAACTTTGCAGTAAAAACATCACCTTATGTTCTGTCACATTGGTTCCCTGGCATCTGCAGACTAAACATGCACTTGATGGATGGAATCTCTCTGCATGATACCACACACCTGGCTACGAGCATTTTATGTTTATTTGCTTTGGCTTCATGTATGCACTGCCTAGATGAGGCACTCTGTAAACCTTTTGTGGAGGCATTATAAAGAGATATATCTTAATGTCTAAAAATAAAAGGCTCTTTAGACCTCTCCCTCATATTTTCAACAAGATAGTTAGTAGTACTTTGGCTTATTTTTCCAGGGACTGTGACTCTTAGCTATTAAACATGATAATAAATAACTATACCTTAATGTTCTGTAAGAAAAATTTCCTTTTCATTCCTTTATTCAATTATCCTCCTGTTACACACCCTCTTGGGCACCGGAATATCTGCTTCTTAACACTTCGTTAGTTTAAATAATTTCTCATGTACCATTTTGAATTTTGCTCTTGTCACCCACTGGTGCTTCCAGAAGAATGGTAACCACGTCTGTTTTTTCATTTTGTTACCTTCAGAGCACACTGCGGTACCTGGCACATAGTATGGAGCCAATACATACGATCACTTTTAAGAATACTTAGAGTCCCCTGTGCCAAGGATACAACCACATTAATCAGACAAAGCCCTCCTTAGCAAAGCAGACACACAATATTCATACAAATGTTTTGTAGGAGCAGGCAATTCTAAAGTTTCATTTCGGGAAGAGAGGACAACCGTCGGAGGCAGGAATCTCTGCCTTTTTGTCTACACTGTGCGGTCAAAACCCGTCCTGAATCAATGGCCAAGCAGAGGACCACTAAACGGGAGGTCTAGGGCACCACGCTTGAGTGTAGGTTAGAAACTTAGCTGCGTGCTTCTAGGCGCTTCAGGCTAGAGTAGAGAGTGGCCCTAAACTCTTGTAGTGAATCCACTTACCCTCAAAACCTCGAATTTCATCAATAAGAGCTCTATTAGTCATCATGGAAGTAAGTCACTGGTCTTTCCTGACACATAGTATGCTAACGTATGTTGCTGATGATGGAGACGCAGTTACCAGAGGGCATGTAGGGGCTTCCCCAGGAGACAGGGCTGAGGACCACCCGCCCCTAGACGGGGCGCTCTTGATGGCCCATCAGTGCACCACTGCCTGGTTAAAGCATAAACTGACTGGCGCATACATAATATCACATTAATAAACAGAAGCATTTTAAAGCGAACTAGTGACACTGCAACACCCTGTCCGATCCGCAGCTAAAGAAAAGGGTAGGACCTCCCCGGGCCGGGTGAAGGAAGTACCTTACAGGAAGAGGGGGCAGTTTGCCACACCTCACACCTTCCAGGTCCGTTCCCACCTCAGAGCCTTCGCACTTACCTTCTCCTCCTGGAAGGCTCTTCCCCCAGATGTTTTCACGGATCCTTCCGTCAATTCACTCAGGCTTCTCAGGGGAGCGCAAAGGCTGCAACTCTGCAGTTGATACCTGGCAGTGCTCTGGTGGGGAAGGGCGAATCTCCAGGAGCAGAATGGGGTCCGGGAGGGTCTCGGGCCACACGGGGAAAAGCGGTTCCATTGCTGGAAGGACATTTTGGTAGAGACGGTTGAAACCACCTGGTCCCAGCAGACCCCAGAAAACGGCCACGTTCGCTGGTGCTGGAACAAGGTCGTTGAGGGTGAAGCCTGGTGCCCATAATCCCTGAAACGCTGCTGCTACACTGTCTCGCGAACTTTTCTGGGGTGGGCTGGCACCTGGCTGTAGTCTCCGGGGTCCGGCAGCAGCAGGGTCCAGCGCGCCTTCCTGGGTGCAGCTGACATTCGGCCCTTGCACATTCGGCCATTGCTGGGTGAGACCCTCCCGCAGAGGGGCGGAACGGGTCAAAGCCACAGTCCTTCGGAAGTAAGGGGCCGGGGAAAACAGCCGCTTCTGAGACAAAACTCAGGAGAGAGTTACTACCTAGGGCTTGGTCACGGACAGTGAAGACGCGGGGAGTGGACAAAAGCTGAAGACAGAGGACGGGTGCACGATTGCTGATCAGAGAGAACAGAGTTCCCATACTAGAGACTGAATGGCTGGGTGACTCCACGTTGACTGCTCCCGCGCATGCGCAAAAGTACCTAAGAGCGCTGCGACACTCCACCCCAGTAAGCTGAGCAGCGCCATCTAGTGGAGAAAGGAGCCGTTACACTGAGCCCCGCCCAACTGGGCCTTTGCTCTTGAGGAGCACAAGTCTCTCCGCCTGCTTAGTTTATGGACTATAAAGCGCTTCATAGTCTGACTTCTAGGGGAAAACGAAGAAACTTCAGTCCTATTTCAACCTGTTAGGTCCATCTATTCAATTTTCTTTTTCACTTCTTTTCTTTTTCTTGAATACAGAAAGAGAAAATTTCATTTTTATTAGAAATATTTCTTTAATTTTTTTACCAAATTTTTTGTTTTTGTATAATTTTTTTCAAATTCTATTTTACTTCCATCATTTTATTTTAGTCTACTACAGTGTATTCACTTTTTCAGACGATTTCCTTTTTTTTCTTTTTTCTCTTTTTTGTTTCTTTTCTTTTTCTTGAATACAGAAAGAGAAAAAAAATCATTTTTATTAAAAATATTTTTCCTTAATTTTTTCTACTGTATTCTTTACTTTTGTGTAAATTTTTTCAAATGCTATTTTACTCCCATCATCTCATTTTAGTCTACTTCAGTGTATTCATTTTTTCAAATTCTCAAACGATTTCCTCCCCACCCATTTTTTTCTCTAATCCGTCAAACCACTTTCAACACCCAGACCAAAACACACCTAGGATCTAGCATCATTTATTCGATTTGTGTGTGTGTGTGTGTTTAATTTTAATTTTTTTTAATTTCAATTTTTCTACCTCATTAATTCCTTTTCTCCCTTCAAAATGACAAAACGAAGAAATTCACCCCAACAGAAAGAGCACAAAGAAACGACAGTCAGGGATTTCACCCACACAGACACCAGCAAGATGTCTGAACCAGAATTTAGGATCACGATAATAAGAATACTAGCTGGAGTCGAAAATAGATTAGAATCCTTTTCTGCAGAGATAAAAGAAGTAAAAAATAGCCAGAATGAAATTAAAAATGCTATAACTGAGCTGCAATCACAGATGGATGCAGCGGTGACAAGGATGGACGAGGCAGAACCGAGAATCAGCGATATATATAGAGAGGACAAACTTATAGAGTAAAACGAAGCAGAAAAAAAGAGGGAGATGAAGGGAAAAGAGCTCGATTTAAGAATTAGAGAAATCAGGGGTGCTTGGGTGGCTCGGTCGGCTAAGCCTCCAACTTCGGCTCAGGTCACAATCTCACAATTTGTGGGTTCGAGCTCCACGTCGGGCTCTGTGCTGACAGCTCGGAGCCTGGACCCTGCTTTGGATTCTGTGTCTCCCTCTCGCTCTGCTCCTCCCCCATTCACGCTCTCTTTCTCTCTCTCTCTTTGTCTCAAAGATAAATAAACGTTAAAAAAAATTAAAAAAAAAAAGAATTAGAGAAATCAGTGACTCATGAAAAAGGAACAACATCAGAATCATAGGGGTCCCAGAGGAGGAAGAGAGAGAAAGAGGGGTAGAAGGGTTATGTGAACAAATCATAGTGGAAAACTGTCCTAACCTGGGGAAAGACACAGACATCAAAATCCAGGAAGCACAGAGGACCCCCATTAGATTCAACAAAAACCGGCCATCAACAAGGCATAGCACAGTCAAATTCACAAAATACTCCGGCAAGGAGAGAATCATGAAAGCAGCAAGGGAAAAACAGTTCCTAACCTACAAGGGAAGACAGATCAGGTTTGCAGCAGACCCATCCACAGAAACTTAGCAGGCCAATTCACTCAGGCTTCTTCTGCTCAAAAGAAAAAACTTCCACAGAGAAACTTTTACTGATCAATAAATCTAAAATTTCTCTCACCATCGCTCTCCGTTCTCTTGGCAATTTTCATTTTTCTTCATAGATATTTTCCTAACTGAAATTCTATTCTGTAGTCTTGTTTTAAAGTTTATTTACTTATTTTCAGGGGGGGGCATGTGTGAGCAGGGGAGGGGCAGAGTGAGTGAGAGAGAGAATCCCAAGCAGGCTCCGCACTGTCAGTACAGAGCCCAATGGGGGCTCAATCTCATGAACTGTGAGATCATAACCTAATCCAAAGTCAAGAGACAGACACTTAACTGACCGAGGCACCCAGGTGTCCCTATTCTACACTTTTTTTTTGAACTAGTACTTTTTTTTCTCCCTTTTTGGAACAAGCTCCACAAAAGGAAAGATTTTGTCTTGAGCTCTATATCCTCAGGGCCTAGAATGGTTCCTGGAACAACACTGCTCAATAGGAAGAATTGGTACATCTATACTTCTCTCTGAATATATACATAGAGAAATGTCCAGAATAGTGTTCACCTAATGTTAATGATTATTGTGGAACAGGAACATTTAGAGTTTTTTCTTTTTTTAATTTTTAACTTCTCTTTGTTTAAATCCTTATAAAAGATGATTATTTTCGCATGCAAAAAAAAAAATCATTAAATAAAAAAAATTATCTCTACTGATATGTGCAGTGTGGGAGAATGGTATTAGTGCTGGGCAGAAACTCAGCAAATGTGGGTTCACTTCCCAGCTGGCCACTTAACTTGAGTAAGTTGCTTGACTTCTTCAAGCCATTTCTTCATTTAAAAAAAAATTTTTTTAAATGCCTATTTATTTTGAGAGAAAGAGACAGAGCATGAGCAGGGGAGGGGATGAGAGAGAGGGAGACACAGAATCTGAAGCAGGCTCCAGGCTCTGAGATGTCAGCACAGAGCCCAACACGGGGCTCAAACCCATGAACCCGGAGATCATGACCTGAGCCAAAGTCAGATGCCTAACTGACTGAGCCACCCAGGTACCCCAGTAAGTAGTTTTTTAAAGTCAGGTTTAATGAGCTACTTACCTTCAGGAAAATTCACTTTTTAAGTGAACTTTTTAAGTTCAATGAGTTTAGCCATCACCACTGTCAAGATACAGAATATTTTCATCACTGCTAAAAGTTCTTTAATGCCCTTAACAGCTAATCGTCTCTCCTGATACCCAGCCCTGGCAACCACTGATTAATGTTCTGTTCCTAATTTTCAAAATGTCACATAAATTCCGGGTGTAGCCTTTTGAAAGAGTCTGGCCTCTTTCTCTAAACATGATGCTTTTAAGATTCATCCATACCGCTGGGTAAAAATAGTAGTTTGTTCTTTTTTCATTGCTGAGAAGTGTTCAGTTGTATTTATTAATTGTAATTTGTTTATCCATCAACCATCTGATTGGTTGTTTCTAGTTACGAATTATTACCAAAAAACTTCTATGAACCTGCTTGTATAAGTCTTTGTGTGGACATCTGTTTTCATTTCTCTCAGATAAATGCTTAGAAAGGGCATTGTTAGGATGTAAATACTTTTTTTTAATCTGGAAAATTTTTATGTTCAAAGTTTTGAGCTGCTTGTATTTCTTAAGTGGTGGATTTACCTTTAAGAAAAACTCTCCATTTGTTCTGAGATGGAGAAAACGAAACTTAAGTGCCTACTTATCATTCTAGAGAAAGACCTAAATGCAAGAAGGTGAACAATGGTGAACCTCCAAGCTAAGAAGTTAGGAGCTATTTTTAATGATCTAATCAAGTTACATGTTTTAACAGAACGAAATAATTTCCTTAAGTGGGGGATTAAAATTCCTTAGATTATTTAGAGTTCTAGGTATTCTCCAATGACCATTTGTTTGCAAGAATATGAAGACACAATAGAGGGAGAGAATAAAGACATGCAGAGATTTTTTGTTTATGTCCTGGTAGAGAAAAAGAACGAAGTCATCCCAAGTGGACTATTGACTGGTTTGTTTGTTTGTTTGTTTGTTTAAGATTAACATAGGCTTTGGAAAAGTACATAGGTGGGACTTATATGACGTTCACAGAACTAAACCTGGGTGGGGTTTATTCTGCAATAATAATTGAAAAAATGGAAGTATATCTACAAGTAAATACACCTAAAAAACAAACAAAAATAAGATATTCCTACTGCCTCCATTACAAGAGGGCAATCGTGAGGAGCAGGCTTTCCATGAAGGTGAGGAAAATCATGGCCTCTTCTCTCCACAGCCAAGATGGCGGGGGTGGGGGTGGGGTTGCTATAGATTCTGAAACATAAGGGTACTTCAGCCAGTGATGAGATGGGCTAGGCAGAAAGTGGGGAGCAGGTGGGAACAGAGCCCTGCGTATTGAAGACAGGCCGATGGAGACCCTGAAGTTTGTTTGGGCCTATGGGATCTAAAAGGAGACACTTTTAGTACAATTGAAAATTGCCTGTTTTTTGTTTTGCTTTGTTTTGTTTTCTTCTTTGATAGTTTTTCATCCTCGAGCATTTCTTCCTTTACTTGAGCACCTACCAAGTAAAATCTAACTTGTGCTTCGGCTAGGCCTTGGGAAATTAGGTACTTATTTGCCTCATGTTTTGGACACTAGGCAAAAGAGAGGTCCCCTTCCTCTGAAGGCCAGGGTCTAACAGTATTCTTGCTGGCTGGTGACAACAGTGTGAGAAGCAGCATGCATCTTGAGTGTCGTGGCCATGAAAGCAAAAGTGAGGGGCTTGACCAAGAGGACAGAGAAGAACAGGGTGCGGGGCCCAACCCTGATCACCCCCGCAATGGCTGCCTGGGAACGCTCAGAAATGCTGAGGGGAAATTTTGAAGGGACATAATTTCTGGCTGTGATAACTTGGGCATTGAAAAGAACTACGACCTTGCAATGTCTTCTCAGTGCTGAGGCCTGGAGTATTTGCTTATCCCAAAGGCTGCATATTGTATATAATTAAATCACCGAATGTCTTGAAAAATAGGAATTCAAATCCCGATTTCACTTCTGAGCAGCAAAGCTTGACACTTAAGGAATTTAAAAACACTCCTTCCTTACCTCTTCTTCCAGATCTAAGAGATTTATGTCAAGTGAGATCTTGCCCTGGATGGAAAGGAATGTTAAGACAAATTTAAGGATTAACATGGGAGAATGGATGTGACTTCTTAAATCAGTTCAAGCTTTAAATATAATATACTATTTAATGGGTTCTTGCTGTGTGCCATTGTAACCCTTCCACCATGACTCCCTACATGGAGTCTGGAAGTTCAGTCCTATAAAACACACAGACGTCACTTTAAGGATTTATCAAAATGACTACCCCAAAACCCCAGGGGTCCAGATGGAGATTTGAATCCACTGGCTGCAGCTTGGCATTCCAGGTGGTGGTTTTCAATATAGATGAGAGTTTTCTAGGTTCTGAAATGTCTGAGAATCCCAGGACAGCAAGCCATGATTCCAGGAAATTTTTGTTAGTTGGCATCCATTTCATAGGCCGTATCTGAGGCTATTGGACATGGAGAGTACTGGGGACACAGGGACGCATGCTTCTCTCCCTACTTTCAGAGATGGGGTGGCTGCCATTTCTTCTTCCCACCTTTCAGTCTCCGTGCCCCTCGAGTCCTCTCCGGTCCTCTCACAAGAGAGCTGGGTGGAAGAGGAGAGCAGACTCATGTGAACGAAACTTGGTTTTATTTCAGAGGCTTAGTCCTTATTTTACTCAGTATGTTTAAATATAATACATACAATACATTGTTGAATGCACTATATTTTAAAAGGTCTGATTAGCCTTTTTGTGGTTTTAAATAGCTATAAAATATGTTTCTTTTCTGAGAGTGATGATTAAAGGCCAGGAAGCCACTTATGTTTTTATTATTTAAATGATATTTTTCGTTAAACCATATAGCTCTGCCTTGTCATTAATTAGACATTAACCAAAGAACCCATCACATTCAAGCAAGAGCTATACTCAGCAAAAATCAATATTTTAAATCCTAGCCTCCAGCTTTTCATGCAGAAAGGTCTTGGAATAGAAGCTCCTCATACTGGAAGGAAAATTAAAACAAAAAAAAAAGCAAAGCAAAAACAGATCAGCTATAAAACTGTTGTTCTACTTCTTAAAATCGAACTTGGTAATAATTCACCAAGCTGTCTCTATAATGCAAACCTCTAGAAAACTTTTAATACTAGCATAGACCCAGGTGGGCCTATCTTAGAAACTCATTAAGTTTTTGTTGAATCCATTAAAAAAAAAATGAATTAACTAATGCACATAGTCCAGCCTGTTGATTTTATGTATCACAGACACAAGGTTCAGAGATGTCAAGTGCCTGCCCCAAGTCACATAGCCAGAGAGTAACTAAAACGGCACCAGAACACGTATCATCTGGTTATCAAACCAAATTTTTTCCACCAGTCCACAAACACGTTGGTCTTGGATTTTAAAAACCCCAGTTCAATTTTAACACTGTTATTGTTTTCCCCTAGAGACATTTTGCCCCTGGCATGGTTGATTTTATGTGTCAAATTGGCTAGGCTGAGGTACCTAGTTGTTTGGTCAAACAACAGTCTAGATGTTGCTATGAAGGTATCTTTTAGGTGTTACCAAAATTTAAATCAGTTGAGCATGGGTCAAGAAGATTTCTCTCCATAATGTGAATGGGGGTCATGCAATCAGCTGAAAGTTTTAAGAGAAAACTCTTAATGGCTCTCCAGAAGGAAGAGACTCCCTCTCCAGAAGGAAGACTCTCCCTCCAGACTGCCTTCGACTCAAGAGCGCAGCATCAAACGTGAAATAAACCAGACAAAGACAAATCCTGTCTGATATCACTCATATGTGGGACCTAAAAAAGCCAAACTCGGAAAAACAGGGAGAAGAGTGGTGGCTACCAGGAGACGGGGAGATAATATTGGTCAAAGGGTACAACTTCTAATTATACGATTAACAAGTTTGGGGATCTAATTTACAGCATGGTGATTATAATTGGTAATACTGTTTCATATACTTGAATAACGCTAAGCAGACGTTTTAAATGTTCTCACCACACAAAAGAAACGGTACCCATGTGACCTGTGATGTGATAGATGTGTTAAGCTAATGCTGTGACCATAATCATTTTGCAATATATACACATATCAAATTAACACGCTGTACGGCTTCAATTTACACAACATAATGTGTCAATTATATCTCAATAAAGCTGGGGGCAAATTTCCCGCCTGCCAGCCCGCACTGCAAATTTGGACTTGTCAGCCCCCACAATTGTATGAACCAATTCCTTAATAATAAGTGGGAGGGAGACTGAGTCAATTGGGTCAACTTATTGAGTGACCCAATAAGTGAGTCAATTCCTTAAAAGATCTACCTATTTGTATCTCTCTCTCTCTCTCTAATGGGCTCTATTTCTCTGGAGAACTCTAATATAGTCCCCAATAAAATTAACAGATGAATAGAATTAAAAAAGACATGTGTTGTCTGACAGGTCAAGCAATGTTCTGGGCTCTGGGGACTGGAGGGGTCATCTTAAAGACTTCTGAGGTGGGGGCACCCGGGTGGCTCAGTCGGTAAAGCGTCTGACTCTTGATTCTGGTTCAGTCATGATCTCTGGTTTGTGAGATAGAGCCCCGTGCTGGGCTCTGTGCCGCCAGTGCAGAGCCTGCTTGGGATTCTCTCTCTCCCTCCCTCTGTCTCTCTCCCACTCGCACATATGGGCATGTGTGCTTTCTCTCAAAATAAATGAAAAGCAAAAAAAAAAAAAAAAAAAAAAAAAAAAAAAAAGAGTTCCGAGGTGGAAAGGAACCACGAAGTTGCCTCATCTTGGGGTAGATTAATGTGAAATTTTGTATACTCCATTAGGCATGGTTCAAAAGAATGAAATAATCCATCCAGCTGCCTGGATAGGAAGCCCCGGCTCTCAGTCCCATTCTCATCTCTCAGTAGACTTTCCTTACACATCTTCTTGGGACTCTGGGCTCTCTCTGTCTTGATAGCAAATCTTCTATAATTTTCTCTGGGAATCATCTCAGCTTGAAGTTACACCTAAACATTCTCACTAAAATCTTTCCTTATCATTTTCTTAGGCAGTTAATGCGGGGAAAATTTAAGCTATAGATATCCGGTTTGATTAATACACGTAAATTCCTAAGTAAAGATTTTCACAAGCAAGAATCTAGATATGTGAACTACATTTTCACAGCATTCTAAAGTTGGGGTAGAATGATATAATGCAAGCAATGTAAAAGAAGGCCTTCTGAAGAGTGAGGGGTCCCCTCCAATTCCTCATTATTATAATATAGCAGCATCTCAACTCAAGGAGAAACCAACCCATTGGCTGGTTTATAAACTAAGATTTTCCCTATTCGATTTGGTTGTTTGGTTCGAACTCTGAGTTCTACCAACCCCTTAGCAAAACTAACTTTCCCCAAGCCTCAGACTTACAGACTGTTACTCATATCAAAGACTATCTGTTGTAAATTCCTGAAGGAACTCTTTTGTATTCTCCATGCCATGGCCTGTCACCACATTCCTCTCCCAGGACACCGTCTCTGAAAGCGCCCTTACTTAACCAGGCAAGCTTGAGCTGGGTCTCAAAGAGGAAAACGGTACAGAAATGATTTCCCCGAGAGAGGCAGCTTTCTCTCCTCACTACTCCAAGGATGTCACAGTGACTGATAGCTGCTAAATCCTGATCAGCAGGTTAATTTATCTCAAAGCATGAAGCTTGGATTACAGGCTTTACCTCCAGAGAGCAATCTTTCCCCTTGATCAAACTTCGGCGATGCTCTACGCTCTCTTCTCCTGGAAACTGCTTCCGATTCTGTGTCTCCCTCTTTCTCTGCCCTTCTCCTGCTCATGCTCTGACTCTCTCTCTCTCTCTCAAAAATAAGTAAACATTAAAAAAAAATTACTTTGCTTTTTTTTTTTGCAATTGATTTGAAACAAATCTGCCTGAACTGTCTTCTGAAACAAACCAGTATTTATTTGTAATTGTCTATTAGGTGTGTGGTGTGTGCTTATCAGCAGGAGAAATATAATAGACGAGAGGTCTTACTGCTTATGCTGCAGAGAAGCCAGACAGCTTATGTTTTTATAGACACTCAAACAATATTAGGGTCATTTGTTACACAGGGCTGAAAATTGAGTTTTATTATTCTGGTTCATAAAACGGGGTTACTCGTCTTGAAAAATGGTGGGTGGGCTGTCACCAAATAACTGCCTAACCTCTGGTACCAGTCAGGGTTCAACTAAAGAAGCAGAGCCATTAGGTGACGTATATTAAGCAATTCATTGCAAGGAACTGGCTTCTGCGTTTGTCAGCGGGTGGGAGGAGGCAAGTCTGAAATCTGAGGGAGGCTGTCCGCAAGGGCGGGCTGGAGATCTCATCCACACGGACACAATTAAATCTGCTATCCACAGGCAGAATTCCTTCTTCTGGGAAAGCTTCAACTTTGCTCCTAAATCCTTTCAACTGATTGAACCAGGCCCACCCAGATTATCCAGAATAACCTCCTTTATTTTAAGGTCGCCTGATTAGCAACCTTAATCCTCCCTTACTAAATAGCATAACATATTGAAAAACTGTGCACATCTTTGGGATTATTTTTCTGCCCACACGTCTCTTTAGTAATTTGTTGTTGTTATTGTTGTAGACAGAGAGAGAGAAAGAGAAAGAGACAGAATCTCCCCACACGGGTCAGGAAATTCTACTTTCTGCCCTCACACCATTTATTTATCAAATCATCCCCTAAAAGGTATCTGAATTTGTTTTGTTTTTAAGGTCCCTACTGTGAGTATCACAGACAGCTCACTACTTTCCTTGGCTGATGGCACTTGGGTATGAAAGAATCTGTGTGAATTTTCTCCACCCGTACTTACCACGTACAAGTTATTGCTTCCAGTTCCCCAAGGAAGTATTTTAAATTGTCATTCGATTTTGGAAGAAGACAACATTTAACAAAAATGAACTGGATGTTGTCACAATCTGGAGAAATCTATGTTTGGCTGGGAAGATGTTTATTTGGACAGTATGGGTTGTACCTTTCCACTCAAGCCTCAAAATAATATTTTGCCAAAGATAATGATTAAAGATGAAATTATATAACATGCATAAAAACGCTGTTAAAAGGTGAAAATACCATCATTACTCCATAAAAGAAAGAGTAGAATTCTAAAGCTTCCAAACAACTAGTGATCACCTAATTTCATTAAGGACACGATGGACTTGATTTTTCTCTTCAATACTTTTTTTGATGCATATTCTGAAAGTTCAGAGGAAAGTTTTCTCCAAAGGTTTGGACTTCCTCTCATGCTTCGTATCTCGAGATATCAACCTCACTTTAAGGGCGGAACAGCTTATATATAATTCATCTTCACATTTCTAAACTCATGCAAATGACTTTTGATTTCCAAAGAGTAGTAAAACAAAGTAAGCATTGCACATATTTTAAACATCCTGCCCTTTAATGTTCCTGCAAAGTTTTATCTTTTATCTTTTGGTTTAGGACAGAATTGGCTATCTTTAGCCACTTAAATGTGGCTTCTCTAAATCCCATTTCATAACTTTCTCTTTTATGCTGTCATGTTTTACAAGGTATTTATCGTGGCTTCTATTATTTTTCTGGCCCTTCAACACTGAGTTGTGTTTGGAAGTGGCTTCGGATGGCCTTATACACTTCTGCTGAACAATCTAGAGTCACGCCTGTCCCCTTCATGAGCAGAGGCACCCTTTTCAAGGGAGTAAGCTGCTTCTCCCTCGTTTATTTGAGTAACTTCGTGTGTCCCAAACTGTAACATATGTAAGACAAATCAGGAAAACCAGCACTCTGCTTTCTCTTAACTTGTCTTACTTGGTCATGCCATTCCCTATTAAAAACCCTCTGTGACTCCCATTTCCTGTGAATTAAATCGCAAACCCCTTAGACAGCACCGCGGAGACTCCCATAGTCTGGCCTCTGCTGTCCACTCCACTGTCTTTTTTTATGTCTGTTCCTCACCTCAGCGCCGCCTTGTGCTACAGCCCCACAGTCCCACAGCCAAGCCTCTCTGTCCCGCTTCTTGTTCTTGGCACATCGGACCTTGGTGCCTACGATACCTTGTCTATACGTGGTCACTTTGAATAATTGCCACTTGTCTTTCAAATGCCAGCTTAAATGTCTCCTCATTCAGGAAGCCTTCCCTGATCACTCTCAAAGTGGGCCAGCTACACCTCCAAAGTGATTCTGCTGCACTGTACTCACCCTTTATCCTGCCCTTAGCACAGTGTACGGCTCTTTCTTGTTTATTTCTCTGCCTTCTCCAGAAAGACTGTCTTTCTTTTCTTTTCTTTTCTTTTCTTTTCTTTTCTTTCTTTCTTTCTCCTTCCTTTCTTTGTCTCTCTCTCTCTTTCTTTTATCTTTATTTATTTTTAAGAGAGAGAGAGAGAGAGCACGAGTCGGGGAGGGGCAGAGAGCGAGGGAGACAGGATCCGAAGCAGGCTCTGCACCGACAGCACAGAGCCCAATGCGAGGCTCAAACTCACAAACCGCAATATCATGACCTGAGCTGAAGTCAGACGCTTAACTAACTGAGCCACCCAGGCGCCCCGACGGTCTATGTTTCTATCCTCAATGCCCAGCACAATGAAGGCTCTGAATACATACCGTGGAATAAACGAGTGAGTGAGGACCTGAAAGAAAGAACCATGTGGCCTCTCATCCACCCAGGCCTGGCCAATCACCCAAGTCTGGGCACATGTCCACCATTTGTCTCAGTCCTCCCCACCTCTCTTCTCTCTCTGGGGAACGTGTGGGTATCCTGTGGTCATTGCAGAGGCTCAGTATCTAAGGACAGTGCTTCTGAAGGCCTTGATTTTATGTGCAGGTGGATTTTATGTGCCTTGGAACTTTTGATATTCTGTGACTTATAAGAGATGCTGAGCACATGACATGAAGACTTAGGCGCCACAACACATGGAAGCCGATCGAAGTCTGGGCAGCAGGTAGGGCACGGCGTGTACCTGTCACCATCTGTAGTCCTGTGAGAAATCTATTTACATAATGTTTTTAATAAGCTTATATCGAGAGAGGACAAAATCAGAATTTGGGTCTTTAGTTGAAGAAACATTCAATAGCATCTTAGATATATCTTCTTTTAAGCAAGTTTCTGGCAAGAATTGCCATTATTTGGCATGGAATTGCAGCGCTGAGTAGCATTGCCTTGAAAGTAGTCTTTTTATTCTCTTCAGAAACATTGCCGGTCCTCGGTAGTTTTCCTCATCAATCATGCTCAGCCTGCCTGGCAGTGTGTCTAGTGAGACTCCTGGGAAAGTCATGCTTCCTTCCCTTTCTTTTCATTCTTCCCTCGTGGGGTAGCAGAGAGGGAAACGTAGGAGGAGGAAATAGATTTGTTTTAGTGATTAATGTGGGGAAAAAATCAATCTCGCCCTCGCCTAATTTGACAGTTGATTTTTTCATCAGTAGCGCTGATTGCCGTTGTAAACACATGCAATGGTTTACAGCTTTTGTTCTTGACTTTGGCATGCAGGTGACAGGAGGGTCCAAACAGCAGTGCCAGCCAGGGAACTGGCTCCTTGAAGAAGATTACAGAAGCCTGGTTGGTTGCCATTCTACCATTTTTAGCGAGGAAATGTCATCTTCCCGTTTTAATCCGCCATTATTCATGTACCTGCTCACGGAGGGGCCTGCATTACCTTTATGTTTTAAAACAAAGTATTTATTGAGTACCTGCTACGTGTCAGCCTCTGCTGGGTGCCAGTGCGGCGACTTCTTGGTTACCACGCGCACGCTGTAGTGCTGCAAAGATATGTCACATCAGCACCCAAATAAATGTAAAATGACAGCCGTCATCAATGCTGCAGAAGAAAATACACAGCCCTATCAGCTAGCAATTTCTGATAGCAAGTACCAAAGGATACCTGAGCATCCATGAACAATAACAATTTCTTTAGTCCCATAGCTCAGCGAGGATCAGAGGATCTAAGGTGGGCTTCACGGGGGGTGGCTCCATTCACATGCTTTTCATCCTTCCTCTTGGACCCAGCAGCCAGCTTGGGAGGGTTCTTCTCATGGCAAGGGCAGAGGCATGAGAAGGCAAAACTAAATGTGCGTGAGCTTCTCAAAATTCCTTCCTGTTATCTGGGGCCCCTGGCTGGTTCAGTCGGTAGAGCATCTGTCTCTTGATTCCAGGGTCAGGAGTTCAAGCCCCACGTTGGGTGTGGAGCCTACTTAAAAAACAACAACAACAACAACAACGATGCTTCCCTGTTACTTATTTTCATGCCATTAGCCAGAGGAGACCAATACGAAGCCCGACATCAATGGATGAGAAGCAATATTCCTCTCTTAGAAACGGCGAGGGGTCTACTTCTGAATGATAATCCACCTTACCGTGCTGGTTCATGGAGAGAGAGCACTTTGTGGATGCTGCGAGTAGGAATGAACTAAGTGAGGCAGACGAGGAACAATTTGATTGGATGTTCTGTGTGAGAAGGATCATGGTAGATTTGAGTCACTGAAAGGTCAGTGAGGTTGGAGCTCAGCGGATGACCATCAACAAGGAGCAAACTGCATCCAGAGAAATAAAGAGGGGCCAGACCGCCACGTGACGAACAGGCTATGGTAAGGGCGTTGAACCTTTATCTTAAAGATTCAACAGTCTTGCAAAGGTATTCATACATCATGCTATTCTCTTTCCCTCCTTCCTTTCCTTCTTTATGAATTTGGAACCAAAACAAAAGCATATAATTTTTTTCCCCGAGAGAGAGAGAGAGAGAGAGAGTGGAGGGGGGGGCACATAGAGAGTGGGGGAAAAAGAATCCCAAGCAGGCTCCGCACTGTCAGCGTGCAGCCCGATGTGGGGCTCAAAATCACGAATAGTGAGATCATGACCCGAGCCGAAACCAATCCTCGAAGGCATAGAATTATTAAATAAAAATGCAAACCTACATCATATGGATATGGTTTTCAATAGATACTCTTCAAAAGTAACAGCAAGTCAGGGATTCCTTTAGTTTTTGTTTTTGTTTTTGTTTTCCATTTTGGATGGTTTGTTCTATTTTATGTTCCTTCATAAACTTAAAATCATACACATGATTTTATTTAAACCGAAAATTGATGTTACAAAAATGATTCTTTTTAAACGGTCTGGCAAAGGGACACCTGGGTAGCTCAGTCGGTTAAGCGTCCAACTTCAGCTCAGGTCATGATCTCATAGCTCATGAGTTTGAGCCCTACTTTGGGCTCTGTGCTGACAGCTCAGAGCCTGGAGCCTGCTTTGGATTCTGTGTCTCCCTCTCTCTCTGCCCCTCCCCTGCTCTTACTCTGTCTCTCTGTCTCTCAAAAATGGATAAACATTAAAAAAATTTTTTTAAATGATCTGGCAAAGGGGCACCTGGGTGGCTCAGTCGGTTGGGTGTCCGACTTCAGCTCAGGTCATGATCTCACAGTTCGTGGGTTCAAGCCCCGCGTCGGGCTCTGTGCTGACAGCTCAGAGCCTGGAGCCTGTTTCGGATTCTGTGTCTCCCTCTCTCTCTACCCCTCCCTTGTTCATGCTCTGTCTCTGTCTCAAGAATAAATAAACATTAAAAAAATAAGTAAATAAACGGTCTGGCAAAAAAATTAATAAAATGGTCTGGTAAGTACATCTAAAATTGCATTGTACCTTATATGAATATGGAATATTTGTGTATTTTGCTCAACAAATAAAGGTTTTACATGAGAGCATACCTAGTAAATATGGATACTGTTCTTTTGCCTTGGCCATTTGTCAGCTACCCATATTTGCCAAGTGGACTGAAGTCAGAGGCCTGGCGTAATAAGCCTCCTTCTTCTTCATTTTCTCCTCAGGGAATATTCTAATTTCCACTCGAAGGTATATTTTTAACATTTCTTGGCAAAGAGTGTTCTCATAGTGTGAAATAGATCTAGATCCAGTGCGATCATATAGTTTGTAATCCAATCCAGGATCATTTTGAGAGTGAAATCAAGACCCATTTAGCATAATGTCTCAACCAAGACTGTCCTGAGCAAACTGGACATCTGCTCACCGTAAGCGTACCCAGACAGAATTGAGCCTGTTAAGATAAAATGTGATCCTTCTTCCCTGTATGGTTAGGGAGATGATTGTCTGGACAGGATCTTGTGCATGATACCTGGAGGTGTTATTGAACGTGGGGATTACAAAAGCTGACAAGCGATTGGTTGCTAAGGACTGGAAGAATAAAGTGTGTCTTCTGTGGAGAATGGGGTGTGCAGAGAACGGTACAGGCTTTTGTGTCCGATAAACCTGTGTTTGCACCTCACTGAGCACTGGGGACATGTGGTATTACCATCCTGTGCCTCAGTTTCCTCTTTAGCATTGCATAGACTTGTGAGAATCTGATGAAATGATACCTGTTGCATAGTAAACACTCAACAAAGGTTACCATATGTGGTAAAGTAAAAAGGATATTTAATGGATTACGGAATCTATGTCCAGTTCCTTATTATTAAGAAACTGGTGATAACCTTCAAATAAAGTGACCAGGAGACAATTTCTAGTATGGTCCCTGGTGCCCTAATTTCCTTGTCCCCTGCACTGTCTGTTTTGGGACACCTGCTGCTTGTTCCAGAGGCCTTATCATTCATTTCAGAAAGTGCCTGTTCTTTGTATTATAGATGCTACAAGTAGACACTGTTCACTGAATCTTCATGAGCCGCCATCTTGGGAGGACTTCCCCCCCCTCCTGTACGCTCTGTGGGATGCTGGCTTCCTTTGCCACCTGTAGATGGACACAGCCATTCTCTCTGCTGAGATCAGAATGTAACACAAGATGGAAATGCACAATTTTCAAGCCTATTTTGGAGGTAAGAGATTTTAAGCTTAGAGCAACAGCTGAGAGTGAGTCTCTTACACAGCTGGTCGACACTTCCTAATAACACAGTAAATATGCTCCTGTGACATCAGTTCAGGGGTCGTGTTGCTTAATCATTTACTGCTTCTGTCTTTGGTGCTAGATTTCTTCAACACCTTGTGTAGTTATATAGTCAGTGTCAAGGTGCTATCCCATACCCAGATGCCTACCAGGATTTCAGCCAGATTTCTGTTGCTCTCTGGATGGCAATATTCCAAATGTATTCAAGAGAGCACTTGCACAGTGTACCCACTTTCAAGGTCAGGTGGGGCTGGGAAATGCTGTACACCGTGGCTCCTTCTTAGAGATTCAGGACTCATTAGCATATTAAAGACTGATGTGTCCTACGGTAAAGACATTGGTTTAACTTTGACTCAGCATAACTCAAACTTATTTGACCATGGCACCTTTTGGCCATTGACAATTATTAATAATCATGGCACTAGTCAGAAACACCCATGGAAAGTGCTGCTCTGTTAAATATAATTCTATTCCTATTCATCTCAGATATTCCTTTAAGAACATCTGCTTTTGCAGGCACCATGCACAGGTGATCTGTTTTAGTGTTCTTGGAAGGCATATATGATCAGTAAATTCAGCTCCTGAGTGGTTTACGTGATTGCCTGTTAAATTTGAAGCCCGTGCAAATTATCCTGGAGTCTGTGTAGTCTGAGACCTATTGGAAAGGAAACCAAATGGTGGGTGCACAATTAAATACTTTAATAAAATACGAAAACAGAATGGATAGCATAATTCATTACTATGCAAATGGTAAGCATGGAATAAATCTGAGGTTAAAAATGATAAACACACTACACAGATTTATGATTTAAGAGGCTGAAACTCTGAGGGGTTTGGGCTAGCCAAGCAGATGGGGTTAAGGTGGACTTTGGTCAGTCGGATCCTCACTTTTCCATGTTCGAAAACTTAACTTCCTGCATTTCTCTAGGTGTAAGTCAATTCTAAGGGGGCTGATCCAAATACATAAGCCTTAGAGTCATAAATGTAAATATAAATGTATTTATTCATAATGGGTGCAGTAGTTCATTAAAATCCCTGTGCCCACTCACATTCTGGCTCCCCAGACTTTAGTGCAGGCAACTGCGTCTGGCTTCCCAGAGGGTGAACCTCTTTTCCGTAAACGTTTGATGCCTGAGAAGTTCTGGGGTAGCCCCTGTGCAGTCCTTACTTGGGAATCTTAGCCACGTGGACAACCCATCAATGGATCCAATCACTGCCTCTCCCACGAGACTCATCTGTTCCCACGTAAATAGAACACCTCTCAACCTTCTGACTTGTTGACAAAGACCCAGCTACCTATGTCTGATTTCACAGCACAAAGGCAGCTTAGGTTCTCACACAAGGACCCTGCATAAGATATTACAGAGACTTAGATCCTTGAATACTCAGCTAGTTATGACCATTAATTGTGGCACTGGTAAAATCTGGAAAAGCACCTGGAGGCTCCAGGACAGTAGCTATGATCTGTTTCTTCCCCAGCCGCAGTTAATTGTACAGATATTCAAATGGGTGATTGTCAACTTTCTATATACATGCACAATAGCATGTGCGACACAGCTTTGAAACTAGGTTTTGTGTTCACGTAGTGTGCTGCAGGATAAAAGATGAATTAAGCCACTTATACCTGTCTTCGCTAATGGCTTTCATCTTCTGAGTCTTTTCATCTTCTTCTTATTCTTCGCTTCCTTCCACTCTGTGCATTTTGAATTGGAAATTATGTGTTTCCAGAGAAGTTCCTAACATAACTGTGTGACTGGCTATGTGATAGTAAAAAAGCAAGTGTAAGGATATTTTCTAATGCAAGACATTACCAAACGCATGCAAATACAACGCACGAAGATAGAGGGGCAATTCCCTCCGTGAAAATTGGGAACTCACACATGTGGATCTATGGGTGAAAGCTAAACATTGCTATTCCTACTTTTCCAGAAAACATATTGGGCATCCCTTGCAGGTGTCTATGTTTTGAGTAGCGAAGAACAGGGCAGCAGAGTGCTGAAATGAGCCTCCGGGTCGGCCCCATACCAAGCCAGCCTCTCCATTTCCCATTTTCATTTTGAAATGGCACAGACCTTCTTGAGTATCCCCTTCACCAGTAGCAAGCACTCCCATTTGTGTCAGCTACTAGGGCTGATCAGCCACTTGCGGTCAATGATCAAAGTGCGATTGGCTCTGCAAACTTGCTAAGAGTTCAGGCATAATTCGGAAAGGTAACCAGAATCAGCAGCCAGATATCACGCACGGGGCACTGATCAGGAAATCAGAAAGCCCAACTTTTCTTACATTTCTAGTTAGTCACGATTACCGAGAACCTATTCCCTGATAGATGGCGGTGAGCATACACAGAAAAGAAAACACAGATCCTACCTATGCAGCTTTTTTTTTTTTTTTTTTTTTTTTTTTTTTTAATAAAGTGCATTGGTTGATTGGAAAGAGTTTAGGAACCTTTCGGCCACTTCTAACGACTAAGTATGCTGTTCTCAACCTATCCAATTGCTGTAATTGCAAGAGAGGTGTTTTATAAAGTGGAAATGTACATTTCTGATATTCTTCCCCTGGGGAAGCTGTTGACTTTTTGTATCCAAAGTAAAATTTGTTGAAACTTTTTTTCTGTTACATTGCATACACTCTACACACATTTACTCTTTAGTCATGTTCTGCAAAGGTATGAAGGATGGGATATTGCAACTCATTTGACAGACGAGTCAGTAAGGCCCAGGTATAGTAGGTGATGAATAAAACAGTCATTTGGTAAAAAAAAAAAAACACCTCACAGGTAGCTTGACAACAACAATTGCTAGCAAGGTTGTGGAGCAGTGGGGACTTGCATTCACTGTTGGTGGAATGGAATAGTATAGCCACTTTGGAAGGCTGTGTGGCAATTTATTATGAAGTCGTACCATATAATCCAGCAATCATGTTCCTAGGTATTTATCCAACTGACTTATGTCCACACAGAAATCCCCATTCAAATGTTTACAGCAGATCTATTTATAATTGCAAAAGGCTGGAAGCAACAAGAAAGTCTTTGAATGGGTAAATGGATAAATATATTGTGGTACATTCAAATCACGTGATAGTATTTGGTGATAAAAATATAAGCTGTCGGGGTGCCTGGATTGGTTGAGCTCCCGACTCTTGATTTTGGCTCAGGTTATCATCCCAGGGTCATGTGCTGAGCATGGAGGCTGCTTAAGATTCTCTCTCTCCCTCCCTCTGCTCCTCTTCCCCACTCATGCTTTCTCTCTCTTTCTCTCTCTCTCTAACATATACATTTATATAAAATCAAACCAAAAAGCACATGGATGAATCTTAAATGCATATTGCCAAGTGAAAAGAGCCCATCTGAAAAGGCCACTTACTATGTGATCCCAAAGATATGACATTGTGGTAAAGGCAAAATTAGAGAGTGTATAAAAATCAGTGAGTGTCAGGGATACAGAAAGAGGGAAATGGAATTGAATGGGTGAAGTATAGAAGATTTTTGGAGTGGCAGAATGATACTGTACGATGCTGTAGTGATGGATATATGACATTATGCATTTGCCAAAACCTACAGAACTTCACAGCAAAAGAACAAATAAATTAATGTATAAAACTTTTTAAAAAAATCATTTAGGAGGGCAGGGATCCCAGGATGAAATACAGAAAGGGCCAAAATTATCGAACTACGTTGCAAATGTTTGAAACAACTTCACTTAAGGAGGTGGGCTAAAAGGCTCTGACCTAAGTAACTTTGAAAAGGAGTGGAATTTCGGGGCGCCTGGGTGGCTCACTCGGTTGAGTGTTCGACTTCGGCTCAGGTCATGATCTCGTGGTCTGTGAGTTCGAGCCCCGCGTCGGGCTCTGTGCTGACAGCTCAGAGCCTGGAGCCTGCTTCATATTCTGGGTCTCCCTCTCTCTCTCTCTCTCTCTCTCTCTCTCTGCCCTCTCCCGCTCATGCTGTCTCTCCTGTCTCTCAAAAATAAATAAACACTAAAAAAAAAAAAAAATTAAAAAAAAAAAAAGAAAAGGAGTGGAATCTCTAAGAATAAAGGAAAAAGAATTATACGTAAGCACGGCTCTCTAGGTGGTATGGTTGTTACTCACAGGGTTATGGTTTAACAATTGCAATATACTATACATGAAATAAACAACTAGGTAAATGGATGGCAGATGGTGGGAGTTGATTTTCTAACTGTTGACGTAGGAGGGTAGAGCCATGCAAGGGGAAAGGCCTAGAGTGATTTGTGTAGTAGTGGATTAGAGGTGGAGATATTAGCACGAACTTGTGTGTAGCTTAACACAGATACAGGTTGTTACACGTAGAATGCTCACGGATATGTGCGCATACACACAGGTTAGCATCCACAGGGCCCAGAAGCAATGACACTCCAGTAGCGATGAGCACACCAAGCACAGAGGGCTTGGTTTCTAACCCCATTCTCCAATAAAAGAAAACAGGACTCTTTGGAGAAATGACTGATTCCAGGACTTGGAAGGAAATATGTAAGATGAGCCTGGAGTATTTTAATAATGACAGAACAGATTAAAACAACAACAACAACAACAGCAACAACAACGGGAATATGTCAAAGGGATGCAGCCAATTGAAAGAGATCCCAAAGAGCAAACCTGGAACAATTTAAGTAACAAAATAAATAAAATAGCATTGGATTGAAATGAATATCTACGAGTCCACATTGGTATCAATAAATGATTGAATAAATAAATGACTGAAAAGAATAATAAATAAATAAAAGAAGAGACACATCTCCCAGGCAGAATAATTTCGAATAATTTAGGTAGGTATTCTGCTACAAGGAGGGGGAACATAACTCCCCACTGCTAAACTAAGTGGCTTTCTTCCAAAGAGTACAGTATAGAAAGGAGAATAAAACAATCAACTTTACATTTCAGTGACTTAAAGAACACCACCTCAGCCTGGTCATTAAGGTCAACATCAACAGTGGTACATCATCTTGATGTGATGTAATGTGAGTGGCCTTCCTCTTCAAAACCCAGAGCCCCAGTCTAACCACGAGGAAAGCACCAGAAAAATCCCAGTTGAGAGGCATTCTGCAAAATACCTTACCCGTACTCCTGAAAACTGTCATCAAAAACAAGGAGAGTGTGACAAACCGTCACGGCCAAGAGGAGCCTAAGGAGATATGACGACTAGTGGAATGTGGTATCGAGGATGGGATCTTAGAAAAGAAAAAGAAATTGTATAAAGCTAAAAAAAAAAATCTGAATAAAATATGGACTTTAGTTAATAATAATATGTCAATATAAGCTCACTGTGGCAAAGATACCGTGGTAAGGTAAGGTAGAGGGGAAACTGGGTATGGGATATATGGGAACTCTCTGTACTATTTTTATAATTTTTCCGTAAATCTAAAACTGTTATAAAATAAAAAGCTTATATTTATTTTTTTTAATTTTTTTTCAACGTTTTTTATTTATTTTTGGGACAGAGAAAGAGCATGAACGGGGGAGGGACAGAGAGAGAGGGAGACACAGAATCGGAAACAGGCTCCAGGCTCCGAGCCATCAGCCCAGAGCCTGACGCGGGGCTCGAACTCACGGACCGCGACCTGGCTGAAGTCGGACGCTTAACCGACTGCGCCACCCAGGCGCCCCTAAAAAGCTTATATTTAAAATACATACAGATATGTCCTGGTGCTGTAGGCAGTTCAGAAAAAAAAAAAAAAAATCACTGGGTCCTTGGATTTTCTTTAAGTAGGAAATTGAAAAGGGGGCGTTCCTTTCAAAATGAACGTGGGTAGAAATTATGGAAATATTCCCATGACTGGCAGGAGGAATGATATACACTGAGTGAAACACGCACACGTGCAGCAAAGTCAGACATTGTACGAAATGAAGCAACATAGCAGAGCAAAGTGAAGCAGATGCATGTCTACACCCGCTCCCGGGCTCCAAGAGCTCACCAGCCTCGCCGGTGTAGCAAATGACAGATCGTCTCAATTACCGTGGAGCATTTTGGCAAATTCCAAAGTGCCCCGATTAGCACTTTTTTTTTTTTTTTTTTTTTTTTTTAGTTAAGTTTACGCCCTCAAATTCTTGTCATTAATCTCAGAGAGAAACTTGGATAACATTAATCCTCTCAAAAATTAGACTATCCAATTCTGATTGGCAGAGATTTGATAAAATCTCTCTTTCCCCCATTTCTGCAACTTCAAGTGAAAAAAAAAAAGGCAGAAAAAACAAGAGTGCCGGAGATTGCTGTAGAAATTACAACCCTAGTTAGAGCAGAGCTGCGTGTTACCGGGTGGATTATGCTGTATTATTAATGCCCACCCCTTGTCAGTGCTACATGCAGGCCACAGCAGCCATGGGTTATCACTGCAGATCACATCATCATATGGTCCTGCTCCCCGAGGCCACCCTCAGGCACCCTGCTTCTCAAACCGGAATCCCAATCAGAGCATCTCTGCCAAATTGAGGTGAGTTTGGGAGAACACTCTTTAACTCCACAAGCCCATTAACAAATATGCAACAAGGAGGACTAATCCGTTCTTGAATTGAATTCAGGTCGTCAAACAGAAGCCTTCAAGGTATTTCCTGACGTATCTTGGTAAGCCGCTGAACACTGCTTCGACCCAATCAATCTCTATTGGCAATACTGTGTGTGACATCGTCGGTCACGTGCTGGAAAGACAGTAAAAGTTCTGGAGGTGGGGTAGCAGAAATCCTGGGATCTGGCCCTGGATCTGCCACTAACTCAGCCAATTTGGACCTCAGAATCTTCACATATATAAGAAGGGGGTTGGTCTAGAGGAGCAATCTGTGCTTTATAAATTTCACTACCTAAAAGGAGCTTGAACATTTGTCCCCAGGGTTCTAGAATCTGTTGCCAAAGAGACCCTTCAGAAAGTGGATGAAGTCTTTGAATTCTTGGGTTTTACCTAAAAATTTCACGTACCATGTGTCCTCTTCATAGTATGTGTATTCACACTTTCATCATAAGAATGTTTTCAATTGGTTATTATTAAATTCCTGTCATTGTTATTTGCTGTTTTCCTTCCACCAGACAGAATAAAATTCATGCTCATGCAGGATCCATGCCATCTATGTGCTGTGGTTCCTCAGACTCTCATGGTATTCCTGCTCCAGTTTATGAATCAGCAGGACCACGGTCTCCTCTACTTCATAATTCCCTGCCTCTATAAGAAGTTTCTAAGCTTTTTTACATTCTGAAACCATAGCGGAGTCAGACTTGCAAATCACACGGTACCAGAAGACAGACGATGTGTCACGCTCCACCAGCAGAGGAAGTGTTTGATCTGAGCCTCATGGCCTCTAAGCCCAGCCCCCGCTTTGAATGCAAACCAATGGAACTTTTGATCAGCCTGTGGCCAGAAACATTACTGCCAGTTTGATGGTTTAGATGGAGTTGACCAATTTGTTTGAATCAGGTACAAATTTGAATATTTAACGGTCGTTGAAGGGCTGGAAAGCTTAAAAAGCCCAATTTATTTGGTCAAAATATCCCATACAGTCTTATTTAGACACAATATTAAGATGTCACAACTTCTTATTCCAATTTAGATAATAGTAAAAGGGTGTCAATAAAGAAGTGTTGAGAAGTTGTGAGGGGGCTTCCCATGCAGAGACTAGACTGTTGCACAGACATCCCTTGGTCCTTTGAGGGATAGTAATTTTAGTATTTGTAAAAGATTTCCATTTGCTTAGCAGTTTTATCTCCTGTAAACCTCACCACAGTCACAAATAGTAACATAGGTTGAGTTGACTTTCTTTTTCTTGCTGATTTGCAGAAGGTCTTGATGTATTTGGGACAAGAGTCCTTTGAGGGATATATGTATTGCAAGCATGCTTCCCCAGTTTATAGTTTACCTATAGTTCACCTACCTATATCCTTTGTCTTACTGGATCCATTCTCTTAATGCTCTTTTCATAAAAACAAGTTTTAATGTTAATATAGTTTAACTGCCTTGGTCTTTCTTTCAGGATTACTGGCTTTTCCTGTTCTTTTAAAGAAACCTTTGTGTAAAATTTGTAAGACTATTCTGTTTCTAGATTCATCTTCTAGAAGCTTGACTGTTCTACCTTTTACATTGATGTCTCCAACCCATGTTGAAGTTTTGTGTATGGTGTGAGATTTGTGGCAATATTCATTTCTTTTTTACTGAAGATATTATCTTTCCCCCTTAAATTTCAGTGAAGCTTAGTAGTAATCAGGTTACTGTATATATGTAAGGACTCTTCCTTCTGTTCTGCTATTTATCTAACCTTATGCCAACCCCACAGGTTTTATAGTAGATAATATAGTATATAATTTATAGTAATTCTTTTTTTTTAATGTTTATTTATTTTTGAGAGACAGAGACAGAGCATGAGTGGGGGAGGGGCAGAGAGAGAGGGAGACACAGAATCCGAAACAGGTTTCAGGCTCTGAGCTGTCAGCACAGAGCCCGACGCGGGGCTCGAACCCACGAACTGCGAGATCGTGACCTGAGCTGAAGTCGGACGCTTAGCCGACTGAGCCACCCAGGCGCCCCTGGATGCATAGATTTTTAATTGCTCTTCCATAATTTATTTGACCATTCCCATTATTTTAAAGCATTTAGCCTATACCAAAATTTTCATTTTGTGACTAATGCAATGGTGAACATTTTAGAGCTGTGGGGTTGTAGAGAAAACATTTTTATGTTTCTGCACAAATTTTATTAAATTTGTTTTCTGTACAAATTTTATTAAAACTTGAGACTTCAGCTAAAAGCAAGCCTTGGAGGAATTTATGAATGATTGAACAGTGGGAGAATTCTAGAGATATTTTCCTTCCTAAGGTTTGTCTCTGCATTTCAGTGGAGGCTGAGACCTGGGACTGTGGAAACATTCCTGCATACTGGCTTATCTTCTCCTGGAGAAATTTATTTCACTCCACAAAATCTGGATAAGAACCCCGAATCCTTCCCATTGTGGGTCCATGGAGATTCTCTCAGATGGGAAGGAGGAACAGCTGTCTCTCTCCTAATTAAGAGTGAGATTATTTCTTTCCAGGTTCCTCACCTACAACCCCCTCAGGCGCAGGTTGCTTCTGGCTCTCATCCCGTCACTCCAGAGGTAAGAAGGGAGGCACAGGCGAACCTGTGGTTATTTGCTGTAAGTAATAATCTGCTCTGTCCCACAAAGCCTTGTTTATGCATTCAGGATGATATTAATAAATATGAATATTAAAAATTTAATAACAATTTCTTTTATCATAAGAACAAAGTTTCTGGGTTTGATTGCCATGCTATAGTCCCTGGCATCTAGAACTGTCCTTAGCACGTAGTAGAAACTCAATAAATGTTGGTCGTATGATGTATTAGTTATCTAGTGCTGAACAAAGTACCCCAAATTCAGGATATGAAAACAAACACATATTATCTCATTGTGTCTGTGGGTCAGGAATCCAGGGGCAGCTTAGCTAGATGGCTCAGCCTCAGATTCTCTCATGAAGCCTTTATGTCTGCTCAGGCTGCAATTTGAGGGCTGACTGGGCTGGAGAATCTGTTTCCAGATTCCCTTGTGTGGCCGTTGACCAAACGCTTCCATTTCTTGCCATGTTGGCCTCTCTCTATATTGATATTGATGACATGGCAACTGGCTTTTCCAAGAAAAAGTGATGAGAAAGAAAGAGAGAGGCTACACTGCCTTTTATGATTTCGTCTCGGAGTGAGATTCCATCACCACTGCTTTCTTCTATTTTTTTAGAAGCCTGCGACTAAGTCCTGCTTACGTGCGACAGGAGATTACATGATTACACAAAGGCTTCCATGAATATGCAGAGTGTGTGTGTGTGTGTGCGTGTGTGCGTGTGTGTGTGTGCGCACACAAGTATAAACATATACTTGGCGCAAGTAATAAAGGCATGACTATAAGGTGACTTCTGCTTTTCACAGATACCATGCATGCAGTTCATGTGTTCAGTACTTCTTATGAGTCACTCTTAATATTTTAGCACTAAGGCAATGCCACCAACAAGTTTCATTTCCTATCCCTGAATCACTTCTGGTGGTTCCGTTCTTGAATGGTGAACAATTTGCAAAGGCTGTAAGGAGTCCAAACATTTTTCAAAAGGAAAAGAGAAATGGAAAACACTTAGCAGAACTGTGCCCACATAGAATACTCTAAAGTCCAGGGCTGGATCACAATATTTCCTAAACATCTGCTATGCACTGGGCATTGTGCTATATGCAAGGGGAAAACAGTGTGTAAAACAGACAGGATGTCTTCCCTCAAGGAAAGTAAAATTTAGTAGGGGAAGGTCGCTAATAAAGAAAAAATCTTGCATGTAGACATGGAAAATCAAATACCTATAAATGGCACAAAGACAAAGGGCTTTCTTTGGAATACAGAACTCTGAATGTTATACTACAGTTTCTCAAAACACATAGAAATGATGTATGCATGTTTGCATAGGTGTGTGTGAACACGCAAGTCCATTAAAGTAGTGTTGGGGCCAAGAGTGAGAGAGACATAAGTAGCCCAAGGATTTGCAAAGAGGGCCTGGGGTCTGGTTGTTCCCTTTGTTATTTCTTTGGTTGCTTCTTAGCAGTGTGAATAGAAATGGTGGATTTTTGTTTTTGTTTGTTTTTGTTTTGGATGGGCCTGGCACTGGCTTGGAATAATAGTGAATTTAGGCTTAGAAGATGTACAAATATTTTTGTCCTCCATCAACATAGACTTCCCAGTACACAGGCAATCATGAAGTCATTGTGAAGAAGGTTCATAATAAAATTACTTCTCAAGACAAGTACGTTTACAAGTCATGGGGATATAATGTACAGCATGGTATCTATTGTTAATAATACCCTGCTGTGGGGCACCTGTGTGGCTCAGTCGGTGAGGCATCTGACTTTGGCTCAGGTTGTGATCTCATGGTTCATGGGTTCGAGCCCCACGTGGAGCTCCGTGCTGACAGCTCAGAGCCTGGAGCCTGCTGCAGATTCTGTGTCTCCCTCTCTCTCTCTCTCTCTCTCTGCCCCTCCCCTGCTTGCACTCTGTCTCTCTCTCTCTCTCTCTCTCTCTCTCAAAAGCAAATAACATTTTAAAAAAATTAAAAATAAATAATACCCTGCTGCATATTTGAAAGGTGCTGAGAGGTCTTAAGCATTCTCATCACCAGAAAAAAACATTTCTTTGTAAATATGCGTAGTGGCAGATGTTAACTAGACTTATTGTGCAGATCATTTCATAGTGTATATAAATACCAAATCATTATGTTGTACAGGTGAAACTAATATAATCTTATATGTCAATTATACCTAAATTTAAAAAAAGACAAAACAAAACAAAAGGTACGTTTGCCAAAAGTTTTGCCACTGAATTCAGTAAGTTGTACCAAGTCATGATCTGCATGCAAGACCCTATTCTAAACACTATGAGTAGGTGCGAAGTTTTATAATACACTCTCTGTCCTCAAGGAGCAATGATTTAAAACAGTACTGGCACCAGAGCAAATTACTGTAAAGAACAATTCACCTCTGCCAATTTGTCTTAATAAATGTGTTTATCAAATTTTTAATGGGGCCAGATGGAAAGGGATTGCCTCCTGTAGCCTTGTGACATAATGGAAAATACAATTTCATAATGAGTTAATAATAAATGTGTACGGGTGAAGCAAAAGCCCAGTTAGCTTTTAAGACTCATTAAATGGAGTATTTGACTGTGTCTTTGAATTCAGAACGTGCACATAGTGTTTTTAAATGAGAAAGAGATGAAAACCTATGATTTCATTGATCTACTCTTCCTGGGAAAGGCACATAGAATTTGTAATACTTGCGTCACTTGATGGCTTTACTCTTTGGAGAGTGATAAAATTATTCATTTTTAATATATTTTTCATCAAACAGAAACTTGGATTTAGGACTGAGTGATACCTAGCAATGTTCCAGAGACTAGTTTATACGTGAGCCTGTGTGGCTGTCTTGAGGGCAGGCCAACTGGGATTGTCACCATGGTGTTCATGCTCAGGTCACAGAAGCTTTGAAGGGACTGTGTAACTTATGAATGAAATTTCACAAAGTACATATTTTACAGATTATAATTAGAAAATTAAATTGTAGACATTTCTACCCAAACACATACATACTGATTTAGTTGTTCCAAGACCACAACTTTATAGGCACAGCACTGTGCGTGTGCATCCTTGCAAATTTGAAATGAGGGAGAGTAACAGGGGTAGAGACTAATGCAGAGGGCCACTCAGGCAGGGTGGGCTCTCCGGGGAACAGAGAGTTAGGTGAGCAGAATTGTTTGTTATGAAGTACCTTGCTATTGACACCTGCAGAAGGTAGGGGAAGGGAACAGGTTGGGCAGAGGGAGGTAGCAAGCTATAGTACAGTCCAAATGACCTCAGACAACCCCATGGGGAGCTCTGCCAGTAAAACCATCCCTCACAGTTATCTTGAGTTAGGCTGAAATGGCCAAGCCTTTCTATGCCCTTTTTGATTAGTCATTGGGTATGGAGCACCTGGAAAAAAGGTTGGACCTGTGTTACCCAACCAAAGTGGGCCCACTCCTCGGTGAGTTATAGACCAAGATGGCACCAGGTAGAATTGCCTCACGAAGTCAACTACAGTTTTTCTAACAAGGAGATCATGGGGAGTGATAATTTAAAGCTATGTCTCCCATAAAGAAGGAAGGCAAGTTCCTCTTATTAGTGCTTGGGATGAATATTCAGAAGAGGATTTTAACATTATCATGAGGCCTAGGTAACTGCTGGTCACTTCTGGCACTTTCTGATTCATCTGTGCAGGCCTCTTCCTCAAATGTTTCTTTTTCTGTCTTAGCAGTTTGTTAGTATGCTTCTAAAATGTAAGACTGACAGTCGGGCAGAAGCTTTGGCTAGAAATTTCCTGAGGTCGGGTGGGGTGGGGGGTCATGTTGGTGACACGTGTGAGGGTCTGTCTGTGGCCAGCTATGGCAATCCCTAAACCCTAAAGAGTCTGCAGGGGAAGGCTGTCAGCTGGCAACATGGCCAATGGGGGAGGAATCAGGTCCTTCCTGATCAAGGTATCTGTCCCACCAGTGACCTGAGACAGATACTCCTACAGAGCAAGTAACCCCATGAGAACCGGCTCACAGACGTAGCAGGCTGGATCCCTGCACTTTCAGCTGGTAATGCAAACTCCAGAAATAGGGTCTCACATTCAAGGCCTTTCACCTCTTCTCTTGAGGAACAAAATGCAACTTCATGAAACTTCAAACATGTATAATAAACAAAATTCAGTGGAGTGCCACGTAATTGGCAAATCTGAGACGGATATGGTGTAACCACTCTGTTGTATAACCGATGACTTATACATCACAGCAAAACAGAAATTTATTTTTGTCTCCCCCCAACTCCTTAAATGCTATTAAATAATCTTCCCGTGCTCCAACCTGAAAATGTTGGCAGGCTTATCACTCTTCCTCCGTCTCAAATAAAACCGAGTCATTTTCTGTCGCAAGCATCACTTCACAATAGTAATTGAAATACCCCGTCCAAGATTGCCTTAGCCTGAAGTCCTCTCCCTGCTTCATTTCAGAAGCCTGACTGGCAGGCAGAGTCATATGCTGGCTCTATGCTTCCTGGCCATGCCAGATGATTAAAGATCATCCCTCATCTTCCGGGGATCTTTCAAAGGCTTCTCATGCTCCCTGGCAGGTTCTTCTCACAGGAAGTTTTCTTGATCTGCCAGTTTGGGGCTGTTTTTGTTTTGCTGAGGTCTCCTCGTAGATCCAGGAACAAGGTCTAAATCCACTCCACATTGTCTCTTCCCTGCATGGCTCACAAACTGGGATGGCAGTCTGGTCCCAAGGGAGTAAACCCCTCCCCACCCCCCTTCCAGGTCTACCACCAAAGCAGCCAGTACTCTTTCACCCTCAAGGGGCCCAGGTGACAGAGACTGAACCTTGGTCTATAGTCAGCTTTTGTTTTCTCATGCAAGAATCAGGGCTCGGGCCTCTGAAGTCACTACCAAGGAGAATACATTTCAAAGGTTTCCAAGGGGGTTTTCCAAAGCTTTCCTGTTAAACTTGGGGCTGGCTGCAGTGCCTGGTGGCCCGCAGGGCATGACAATGCCTCAGTTTTCTCTAAAGAATTCTCTTTATCTTCATGAGGTCCCAATAGTTCATTTTTGCTTTTAATTCCCTTGCCTTTGGAGATGTGTCAAGTAAGAAATTGCTGCGGCTGAGGTCAGAGAGGTTTTTTTCCTGCTTTCTCCTCTAGGGTTCTGATGGTTTCCTGTCTCACATTCAGGTCCTTCATCCATTTTGAGTTTGTTTTTGTGTATGGTGTAAGAAAGTGGTCTAGTTTCATTCTTCTGCGTGTTGCTGTCCAGTTCTCCCAGCAAGGAAACAATCAACAAAACTAAAAGGCAACCAACGGAATGGGAAAAGATATTTGCAAATGACATATCGGACAAAGGGCTAGTATCCAAAATCTATAAAGAACTCACCAAACTCCACACCCGAAAAACAAATAATCCAGTGAAGAAATGGGCAGAAAACATGAATAGACACTTCTCTATTCATCCGAATACCAACAGGCACATGAAAAGACATCCGAATGGCCAACAGGCACATGAAAAGATGCTCAACGTCGCTCATCAGGGAAATACAAATCAAAACCACTCAGATACCACCTCATGCCAGTCAGACAGGCTAAAATGAACAAATCAGGAGACTATAGATGCTGGAGAGGATGGGGAGAAACAGGAGCCCTCTTGCACTGTTGGTGGGAATGCAAACTGGTGCAGCCACTCTGGAAAACGGTGTGGAGTTTCCTCAAAAAATTAAAAATAGACCTACCCTATGACCCAGCAGTAGCACTGCTAGGAATTTACCCAAGGGATACAGGAGTGCTGATGCATAGGGGCACTTGCACCCCAACGTTTATAGCAGCACTCTCAACAATAGCCAAATTGTGGAAAAAGCCTAAATGTCCATCAACTGATGAATGGATAAAGAAATTGTGGTTTATATACACAATGGAATAGTACTTGGCAATGAGAAAGAATGAAATATGGCCTTTTGTTGCAACGTGGATGGAACTGGAGAGTGTTATGCTAAGTGAAATAAGTCATACAGAGAAAGACAGATACCATATGTTTTCACTCTTATGTGGATCCTGAGAAACTTAACAGAAGACCGTGGGGGAGGGGAAGGGAAAAAAAAAAGTTAGAGAGGGAGGGAGCCAAACCATAAGAGAATCTTAAAAACTGAGAATCAACTGAGGGTTGATGGGGGGTGGGAGGGAGGGGGGGTGGGTGATGAGTATTGAGGAGGGCACCTGTTGGGATGAGCACTGGGTGTTGTATGGAAACCAATTTGACAATAAATTTCATATTAAAAAAAAAAAAAAAGAATTCTCTTACCAGTCACCAGTCTCCTCACAACATCCTCTCACAGACCCTTGTCGCCTTTCTGGTCTAGCTGGGAGAGTTAAGTGTTGTGGGAAGGGTTCTTGAGACTATTTCCTTTGGGTATCTACATATGGCGGAGGCCCAATTTATGGTGACTTTGGTAATCTGATATCTACGCGGCAATGCCTCAGTGTCCCCTGAAGTAGCCAGGTAATCTCCTGGCTGGTAATATCCTTTTCTACACCATAGTGGGCCAAGCTGCCAACAAAGCCTGGTGGTCAGGGACGGGCTGCTGGGTGGGCTGAGAGCCTGCGGCTGGATCCAGCCACACAGAGTTCTTCCTCTATAGTCTCCTTTCTGAGTGTATAGATCATGGCTTCCATGTAAGCTAAATGTCCTGCGGGGAATAACCCAACTAAATTATCATAAATTCTCAGAGAAACTCAATATTTTTTTTTAATGTAGAATTACTATTTTCTAGAAGATTTGTACAGCTCAAAGCGAGTTTATAGACCATCTAATTACGCATCTTTATTTTATAAATGAGGAGACGGGTCTCCCAAGAGATTTCACGTAATCGTTTGTTTATTAAACCATATTATTTGTTGTCTCTTTTTTGCCAGGTATTACCAAAATGCTTGTGCTGTAATAGCTAATAAGCCAATCCTTGCCCCTCATGGAATTTGTTTTCCAGTGAAGGTGAGAGTCCTAAATGTGCTAACAAAATGCATCGCCATCAGAAAGTTCTTGTTTGAATCTAGTTTAAGAGCCTAGATTCCTTACAAATCCAGGGTCAGCTCGCTGGGATGACCAGGAATGCATTTTACAATGGACTCTTTATTGGGTAAGGCCTCTGAAACTCAGGACTCACTGTTCATGAAGAGTGGCAGGTGTTAATCTTAACTGCTGTCTGTGTCAATTGGCTTTTATACGTGAGTTACATGGAAGAATTATAATCTTTACAGGATGATTTACAGCTATTGAGATTTACCTTTAAATTAAAATGCAAGCATCTTTTAGGGGGCGCCTGGGTGGCTCAGTCGGTTGAGCATCCGACTTCGGCTCAGGTCACGATCTCACGGTCCGTGAGTTCGAGCCCCGTGTCGGGCTCTGTGCTGACCGCTCAGAGCCTGGAGCGTGTTTCAGATTCTGTGTCTCCCTCTCTCTCTGACCCTCCCCCATTCATGCTCTGTCTCTCCCTGTCTCGAAAATAAATAAACGTTAAAAAAATAAAATGCAAGCATCTTTTGATAATTTTTTTTTTAGATCCTAACAGGGTATATATCAGCTAGAAAAATTCCTGATTCCTTTTGACCTTTGGAAATATCTACAGCAGGATGCTGAATTTACAGACCACTATGTACCTTCCCCTTTGCAAATAAAAAGAGCTAGGTAAATGTTAGCAAGGAATCAGTTTTGAACATTGATCACTTTGCAAAAAAAAAAAAAAAATGTACATGCAAATAGAGGTTACCTCTTGGAAATTTCAAAGACAGGGCTCCAAATGAAGGCTAATCAATTATCTCTTACTTAGCAATTTTGATAACTTTTAGCATCAACTTAGAAATCCTTTCTATGTTTCTTTAATTTCCAATTGAAATTCACTTTCATTCCAGGACTTAAAATCATCTCAGCTGAGTGCCATATTCCAGCCAGCATCAGAGAAAACTCTATAATATATATTTTTTTAAGTACTAGTATAGATGTGGATAGATGCGGTTACCTGAGACTGTGAAAATATTTTCTATTTAAGATACATTTTGAACTTTTTGGAAAAAAACATATCACCAGATATCTAACAAATGCCATTATTATTAAGGCATCTTGGAAGGATTTTTTAAATAAAGTCTTCTGTTTCCCTTGGTGTTGTTAATATTAATTTAAACTCAGTTCAGTAAAGTGTCAGTCATGATCATGTGTGAGGGGACATGTGTAAATAACACTTTATAAATAAACTGTGAAAATGTGATATTTTCCAGAGGCAGTAATGTCTCACTAAGTCTATTTTTGTTCTTGTTGGATATGGGAGTAAAAATTTTTTCCAAGTCTTGCAAAGATAGATTTTTAACCTCAGCAGATTTATTAGAGATGGCAATCTCTCCTCAGAACACGTAGGTGAAAATGAAATGAGGCAGAGGAATAAAGGAAGCAATTTTTGGTTAATGGTGTCTCTGAGCAAATCCTTTCATGACATCCCTTCCCGTTTTGTATACCACTATTGCCAAACTGTAAAGCCTTTGTGGCCTTTCTGTTTCCATGTTAACTACATCTCCCTTTTTAAAAAAAGTTAAAGGAATTAGGTAGAAGGCTGTTGAACCAAGATTAGTTGTAGTACGAAACCAGGGGTCAATCTCGTATGAATGGCTACAGATGAGCATAAAAATGCAAAGGAAGTCCATTTTTGTGTAGACAGTAATTAAAATGTAGCTGGTGGCATTAATAGGGCCAGGGCGCGGAGCTGAGCCCACACCCTAAAGGCTTGGGGAGGCACATCCAATATGGTTCTTGTGGCTCCCACATTTCACACATCACCCCAGTCTGCCAAGTCGGCAGTTCTGAGACACAAAAACCTCAACGTGCCTTTGCTGATCTTAGCAGTAAAAACCCTTACTTACTTATAAGTACACTTTGTACCTCTATTTTCATCGGAGGATTTCAGATAGCTTTCTGGGGAAAGAGGCCTGATGAATCGTACTTTACATGATTGGGTCAAGGTCTTACCAAAAGCCATCATCTTTTCCTGCATATTCCCAAGTTAATTTTTTCTGCCAGACAGATATGCGTTGGAGAGAATTTTTCTTTAGTGAGAACTCTGAGAACGAGCATCCAGGATTTGTTCTTTGCTTTTCCCCTGTGGAATTTCTATTCATTCAGTAAGACAAGTATAAATACTGTTCAGTTATGTCAACTGAACCCTGTCTAAAATGCACTTTTTCATTTATTTCCTGAAGTGAATGTTTAATAAAATAGAGTATTTTGGGGCTGGTTCTACACAGCATATACTGAATTCATAAAATTGGTTGATACTTCTCTCTTCTTCAAGAGACTTAAATTTCAGCTAACTGGTATATATGCAAAATGTATACATGCAAAATGTATATATGCAAAATAGTCCACATTTGCTCTTTTAAGGACATTGTTTCAATGACTCTGACAGTCTGAAACATATTGTGCTCTAGAATGTGTTACTTACTTTCTATGCTTTGGTAGGAGCTCCTGATCTTAAGGGAATGGTCTAGGTCTGCACAAGCTCAGTGTCAGGCACTGGGGGACAGGGAGGCAGGGGCAGTGGGAGGGGTTCAAAAGAAGTTTCTTGACAATGACAAGAAAGTGATATTAAAAAATGGATTTGGTAGGTGCCTGGGTGGCTCAGTCCGTTGAGCATCTGACTCTTGATTTCGGCTCAGGTTATGATCCCAGGGTCGTGTGATAGAGTCCCATATCAGGCTCTGCACTGAGCGGGGATCCTGCTCTGGATTCACTCTTTCTCTCCTTCTGCCCCTCTCCCCTGCTCATGCTCTCTCTCTCTCTCAAATAAATAAATAAATAAATAAGTAAATACATACATACATACATACATACATACATAAATAAATAAAGGATCTGGAGCTCCCCCCCCCCCAAACATGTCTGGCCTCCTCTATTAATGAAAGATGATTACCACAGTTAATGACATTTAGTCAAATTTTATTTTGAAAATCGATTTAAAATCTATGTATTCATAAAGTAGCTGAGAAATGCGATTCTAAGGAAATAATAATATATTGTTGCTATATAGTTTTTTATTAATAACTTATGAAAATGGATGAATATGTCATCTCAAATAAAGATGTGTCAGTTGCAGACACAGGGGTCTCATTATTCACCTTTGGGATTCAAGGTTGAAAAATAGAAGGCTAAAGAAACAAAGAGAAACGAAGACTTTTATCACCCTCTAAATTTAAGGCTTTGGATGATAAGGGCTCTGTGTGTCACAACACAATGCAATTTCACCTGGCAAAGTGCTAAAGTTAAATCGCTTTTTATTTGAGGTCTCTGAGATAGTGTGTTTCATTGTTATTCTGTTTGATTTGATCTATTTCCTGGGAGCAGGCTCAGTCCTACAGGGGAAAATGTGCATCCATACTATGATATGAAAACTATGAACAGCCTTGCCTGGGACAAGGGATCCTAACCACCAAGTTTATGTGGCAGACATCTGTACCATTGTACAGACGAAACAAGAAAATTCCACTTTAAAAGTGTAGATATTGGGGCGCCTGGGTGGCTCGGTCGGTTACGCGTCCGACTTCGGCTCAGGTCATGATCTCGCGGTCTGTGAGTTCAAGCCCCGCGTCAGGCTCTGTGCTGACTGCTAAGAGCCTGGAGTCTGTTTCAGATTCTGTGTCTCCCTCTCTCTCTGCCCCTCCCCTGTTCATGCTCTGTCTCTCTCTGTCTCAAAAATAAATAAAATAAATAAATAAATAAATAAAAGTGTAGATATCATCTGACAAAAGACTGTCTCTAACAATGGACTTCTCTCTCTAGCATCTTGGGAGAAATTCTTTTCTTTTCTTTTTTTTTTGAGTTAAGATACTGGTGTCTCATTGTGGGCTGGGAACAGGAAGATGGAGACTGTAGCAGGCAAGCCCCCACTGAACCCAAAGGAGAAAAACCACGGAGGCAAGCCAGATCTCCATTAATATTTGCTAGAATCCAGCCTACAGAAAAAAAAAAAAAAAAAAAAACAAACCTGGGTTTTGAAAGTTTCTCTTGTGATCCAAATCAATCTACAGCTGCCCCAGACAAAAGATGAAGGTGGGAAAAAGAAGGAAATAAAGGAAGTGGGAAGAAGCAAAGGCAAAGCATGAATTTTGAACCTTCAAGATGCTGCAAACCAGCAATTGGGTGAGAATCTTCTGGAAGCTGCCATTTTCTCTCTGATTTTGGAAAGGAAGAAGAGAACAGTTTATGAGGGATCACAGTATTTTCTCCTATAAGAATGATGTAGCAGTTGCCAACTCTAAGATATTTCTGAGAAAATAATGATGCTCATTTGCCTTAGAATCAGCAAAGCAAGGTTGAAAATTCCGACACTAAGTTCCCACACTGTGTTAGGTATATATTACAGTTCTTACATTCTTTTTAATTTTATTTCACACAGTTTAAGCACAAATGCAACTGAACATATTGTTGACTATTTAGAGCTCTCTATTTTTCTGACTCTCCATAAAACAGCAGAGTTAATGAATTTTTGCAAAGCAATTGCATTATATAGCAGAAAAAAAAATCTCTGAACTTGGAACCACAAGAGCTAGGCTTGGATGATTTTCACTTATTAGCTTTGTAACTTTTCATATTTCATATAAACTGAGTCACCCACAATATGGAGGAAATCAGACAATATATATGAAAGCATTTCATAGACTATAAAGGGCTAAATAATTTTTTATCAATATCAAAGGTGTTTTTTTTTTTAAATAGCATTAAATTGGACCTGGTATTGAGCTGAACATTTAATAAGTTAAATACATATTACAAAAGTTGGGTTCTCCCTAATTACCATGTAGCTTCCAACAGGAAAAGGGAAGGCAGTCACTGATTCTATCCTTAATCTACACTCCTTTCTTGAGTGTGGGACAACATCGGGACCATTGCTAATCCAAGCCAGTTGTCCAAGAATAATAGCAATCCCCACTTTCAAAAAACCAACTCTTTAGAATGGAAAATTACAGCACATAGAATCATTTTGTTGGTGTTTTTGAGGGGGTATTTTTCCTCAACACCTTACTCTGAAGAAATTGAGGTAAAAAGGTAAGGCATATGGGAAACATCACCTTTAAAACTGAAATGAAGCTGGGAGAACACAGTCTAGTTGGAGAGCCTGATAAGTCTGCTAGCTGAATCCAGAATTAGAAACACTTACCCACCCAGTCAAAAGAGTATTTCAGTGGGGTAGCCCTCTCACATATGACCAACTTAATTCAAATTTTACCAATAGAACAAATCACTACACCACTGCCACCTTGGGGTGAAATTAGTAAAGGCAGAGAGGCTAGGAGTTACACTTAATTGTGTTCCCTTCACAGAAAGGAAACATCAAGAGTAGTGAAAAAAGATTCCTCATCACATTTTTCATTTTGATCTCTTAACTCTTTGAGCTTAACTCTCAATCTCCCATGGGGAGGGGCCCAGCAATCTTTCAGGACATTTCTGTTCTCATCTTTAGTTCACTTTCCCAATAGCAACCACTGCTCCTCCAATAATAAAATTTATAGGCCTACCTCAGCAACAAATCCAACAACACTGGTGTACTGGTTGGCTAGCCTCGCCATAACAAAGTACCACAGACCTTGAACAGAAATTTGTTTTCTCACCATCGTGGAGGCTGGAAGTCCGAGATCAAGTATTAGCAGGGTTGGTTTCTCTAAGGTCTCTCTCTGACTTGCAGATGGTCTTCTCCATCTCCACATGCTTTCCTTGCGTACCTCTCTGTGTTCTTATCTCATCTTTTTAGAAGAACATCGGTCTGATTGCATTGGGGCCTCATCAAAGTAACAATCTTCTTAAAGGCTCTATATCTAAATACAGTCACATTCTGAGGTACCTGAGAGTTAGGGCTGCATCATGTGAATTTGGGGAGGGACACAATTCAACCCACAACAACTGAGATACTCTGGATTTTAACATAACCCTTCTTTTAATTTCAAATTTCCGAGGAGAATTAAATGCTAAATCCCACTGCAGGTTACAGTCCAAAGTTAAATTATCTTGCCCTGTGGACTTACAAATTTAAAGTCCAGAGTTCTTGGTAAATTAAAACCAAGGACTGTCCTCTTTCATGCTTTATTCTGCTTAGTCACAGGATTTGGAATTCTGGGTGCCCCAGGAGTATTGGGGCTTATGCAGCAGCTGCAGCCTGGGCTTTCTCCAAATGGTATGTGTTCTGTTTCTTTAGGGCCTTGGAAATTATAACATCAAGATTCTCATATCCTCCTCCTCCTCCTCCTCCTCCTCCTCCTCCTCCTTCTAAATAGAGTCTAAAAGTTAATAGGATGTGTGAGTTTATCAGGTCTTACACCTACCAAATTAAAAAAAAATTTTTTTCAATGTTAATTTATTTTTGAGACAAAGAGAGACAGAGCATGAGCAGGGAAGGGGCAGAGAGAGATGGAGACACAGAATCCGAAGCAGGCTCCAGACTCTGAGCTGTCAGCACAGAGCCCGATGTGGGCTAAGGCCATAGCAGACACTCAACAATACCTGAGAGGTAGGGAAAAAAAACATAAAAACAAACAAACAAACAAAAAGCAATAACAACAACAACAAAAACCAAATGCATCCTTGGTTTCAGCTTTGTTGAGATGCCAGGCAATGCCAGTTTTGTGTAATCCACAATCTGCAAGACAAATAAATTGGGGGAAATCTCCAAGCAAGAGGCTGAACTTGGCATCATGAATACAGCCTCCACAATGTCTATAGCTCAGTCCACCTGCAGGCTTATATATACGTGCCTTTGCTGAGGCTCAGACCCTTTATTTAAGACCCAGTGCGTACCTCAAAAAAAACTTCTACTTGCCCACAAAGTCACCACAAACTGCAGTTAACAGTCGAATGGCAAAATACTGTGATGCCTAAACTCAAGAAGCTAAATGCCAGCCCAATGTAAACCATGACATGCCAGCAGTTTCTGAACTTCCTGCCCACACACCATAGTCCAGAAGCCCAAATCCACCTATTGTGGTACTACCCAAACCTCACCAGGTACATACTTTTCCCCACAAATTCCCTTAAAAAGTAAACTCACTCAACATTTATCTATCCATATCATTGCCCAATAGTTCGGCAACTTTTTATTCAAAACTTACAGAAAGGTTACAAGAATAATACAAAAAAAACTCTCATTGAGTATTTGTGTCTATTAAATATGAGATACATAATGTTGGTAAATACATACATATATATGTGTATATATATATAATTGATATCTATGTAAATATATCATGCACACACACACATATATGTCAGATTCGCCAGTGTATTTATTTTGCCACATTTATTCCATAATTCTGTGTATGTGTCTGTGGGTGTATACATTTATTTTTATCTGAACCAATTTAGAATAAGTGGAAACGTCACATCCTTTTACCCATAAAAATAGTCGTTAAGTCAAGAAATCTAACATTGATAAAATTATATTATCTAGTTTAAGTCTGTATTCAACTTTTATCAATTTCCCCTTTATAGGTTTTATTCCCCTGGCTCAGAATTAAATTTCAGGCCATAAATGTCTCCTTAACATCTCTCAATCTGAAAGCCTTCCTTGGTTTTTTATTGTCTTTTTGCCTTTAATATTTAAAAAAATTTTTTTAATGTTTATTTATTTCTGAGACAGAGAGAGACAGAGCATGAGTCGGGTGGGGGTGGGGGACACAGAATCGGAAGCAGGCTCCAGGCTCTGAGCTGTCAGCACAGAGCCCGACACGGGGCTCGAACTCACAGACTGTGAGATCATAACCTGAGCCGAAGCCGGACGCTCAACCGACTGAGCCACCCAGGCGCCCCTCCTTTAAAATATTTTTGAAGAGTCCCAACCAGTTATTTTGCAGAATGTCTCTCATTTGGGATTTGTCTGATGTTTCCTTATGATTAGATCCAGATTTTTAGCAGGAACACCCCTAAAATGATGCTGTGTGCTTGTCAGGGTATTTTATTAGAAAGCACATGATCACGATATTGGAAGTTAATTCCTCTTAGTATTAGTGATATTAAGTTTAATAACTTGCTTAAGATAGTAATCAGAAGGTTTATCTTGTAGAATTACTATTTTCCCCTTTGTAATCAGTAAGTAAGTTATGAGATACTTTGTGACTATGCATGTATCAAGTTAATTGTGGAACTTTCACTCACTAGTTTTGGTATCTATTGAAGATTTTCTATTTTACTTTTCATTTTCTTTCTATTTTCATTAGTTGGCATTTAATTGCCAGGTAGAGTTTTTACCTTCTCTGAATTTATATATTGACATCTATATGAATTCATGAACATTTGTTTTATTCATTGAATTATAATTCATTCCTATAATTATTTATATTGATGATCAAATTGACCCAGTGTAAACCTCTTCAAACTGGCTTCTATGTCCTTTTGATATAAGTCTGAAAATTCCCTTACTTTTCGTGCAATAAGACGTTACAAATTTATTTTATACTGACTATGCTCTGGAATTGGCCATTTCTCCCAGATCAGGTCCCTTTTAATGGGAAATGGTATATAAAAACCAATATATGGGCACTAGATATGCTCATTCCTATTGATATTTCATTGCCTCTAGCACTCTAATCTGATAGACCTGAGTAATATATGTTATATGAAACATGTTTTATTTTTATATATGATCACATATATCTATCTATCCATCTATCTATCATCTATCATATGTCTATCTTAAAATCATTAGTTCATACTGATCTCTCTAATTCCAATCCAACAACACAGGATGCTTCCATATTTATATGTGTCCAGAGTGAGAAATCTGGCTTCCATTATCCTCGAGATATTTATTCATTGACTTAAACCCAGAATACCTACAAGACAGTTTCAGAATTACAAAGACTAGGATAAGCAAAACTACTAAGTAGAGGTTATATGTGTTTACAGTGTTTTTAGATAAAATACACAAATCAGTATTTTGTTTTTATATTCTGTATCTTCCCACCCAAATTAAAACTGTTGTTGTTTTTTTTTAAGGGTATCAATTAATGATATATCCCCTTTCTGCCCCAATTCTGATTAAATTGGGAAACAAAGAGTAAGGCAGACAGAAGATCAAAATGAGAAAGTAGCTTAGTGACCGAGTCAAACAGGCTTGCCTAACGACCCCAGAAGTCCGCACATCTCACGCAACCAGCGCCCTGCTGGGGCAGTTTTGATGTCTCTCCCGCAACGTCTTCTGCAACCTTAAAGGAGAGAACCTGTTCCGGGAGGAGCAGAGAAGGATGCCTACGGTCCAATGTCATTTCATCCCCAAAGGAAGGCTACCAACGTTCCCCGGTTCTACCATTTAGTCTCCCCAATTCTACCAATGGGTATATCCCGCGGCTCCACCCTCCATCTTAAGTTGGGGTGGGCAAGGCGCGCCTGGGTGGCTCAAACGCCAGACTTCCGTTCATGTTATGGTCTCATGCTTTGTGGGTTCGAGCCCCGCATTGGGCTCTGTGCTGATAACTCAGAGCCTGGAGCCTGCTTCTGATTCTTTGTCTCCCTCTCTCTCTCTGCCCCTCCCCCACTTGTGCTCTCTCTCTCTCAAAAACAAATAAACATTTAAAAGATGTTGGGGTGAGCAAAGGGGCAGAGGGAAACTGGAGATTATATGAACATCCTTCACGGAAAGGAAACATCAAACACTAGGAAAAAAAGTGTCCCCTCCTTCAACATTTTAATGTTGTATTTATTTTGGAATTTTATGTATTTGATTTTTTTTTCAAATTACAATGGGAATCTATGCTATTTACAATAAGTGAAACAATATAATACAATATTTTATACAAAACAAAAATCATCATTGCCACCTCCTTACATATTACAGCCTTCTCTTTGCAACCTTCCAATATACAGATCGCTTCAATCATTCTAATTTTCTTTTTAAGAAAAATATTTTCTTAAAAAGAATATTTTCTTTATTTTGTGGCTAATGCTTCTTCCATCCCTAGGCAGCAAATGTAGGCTCCTTGATTTTCTTGCAAGGAACAACAGTTACTATCTCAGTCTCTGTAGATCAGGAATCCAGGCACAGTTTAACTGGGTCCCCAGCATCAGGAATTCTCACAAGCTGCAATCAAGGTGTTGGCCTTGGCTGCTGCCATCTCAGGGCCCAAGTGGGGAAGGATCCACTTGCAAGCTCACTCAAGTAGTTATTAGTAAGAATCAGATCTTTTCAGGCTCTTCCCTGGTTGTTGGCTCGAGGCCTCCCTCTGCTCCTTGCTATATGGGCCTCTCCACAGGGTGGCTTCCCTCCTATGGCAGCTAGCTTCATCAGAGGAAGCCAGCAAGAAGAACCAGAAAGAGGAGGAGAGTGCTAGCAAGACAGAAATCCCCATCTTTGCAACGTAATCTTGTCAGTGACAGCCCAATATGTCTACCACATTCTTTTCATTCAGAGCAAGTCTGTAGGGCCAGCCTATACTGATGAGAAGATTGCATGAGGCATAAATTCCAGAAGCAGGAATCACTGGAGACCATCTCAGTAATCTGTCTATGCTGTACAGTGGTAATAATACCAGACAACCTTGACTGCCTCTTGACTTTAAGGCTTGGCCATTCAGAAAAGTATTTGTTGTATTTCATAAATAGGGTTTATCTAGTCCCATATAACTTAGAGTTCTAAAATCAAGAATACCCACCTACTTTGTTTCATCATATTTTCCACATCTACTCATCTAATTATGAAGCTTTTTTTTTTCTTTTTTGTAGAGAAAGAGTGTGAGAAGGGGAGAGAGGCAGAGTGAGAGAGAGCTCCAAGCTTAGTGTGGAACCCAGTGGGGTTTGATTCTAGGACCTTGGGATTATGACCTGAGCTGAAACCAAGAATCCAACACTCAACTGACTGAGCCACCCAGGCGCCCCAAACCTTCTTTCATTTTAATTAATTGAATTAGGTTGACAGATTTTTTGGCAATAAAAATATACTCTCCTGGGTCAGAATGTCTTAGTGTTTTGATACACTGTTGCATTTTATTTGCCAATATTTTATTTACATTTTTTCGCCTATATTTAGTACAAATGATTGTTTACAGCTTTCTTTTATGTACTATCATTATAAAATTATGGTATTAAACCAGGGCTGGATTTATGAAAGAAACTACTGAGTTTTCCATATTTTTCTGGGGTCAAAAATACTCTAAGAAATAATGGAATCATCTGTTTTTTTAATGGTTAGATAAAATTCAGTGGTGAGCCCATCTGGTGCCAGCGCCCTTTTAATGGAAGTTTTTTGCTCACCTTTTCAATCTCTTTTACAGTACTTGGTTTAATCACTTTTTTAATGTCTTAATTTAATTTGGGTATTTATATTTTGTCACGTAATCTCCTATTTTTTTGACATTTTTAAAATGTGTTGCCTTGGAGTTGCAGGATTGTTTTCTAATTCCTATCCCTCCAAATTATCATATTCCTATTTGTTTTTCCATTTCTTCTAATACAACCATACTAGGCAGACATCTAGCCTGAGTCATTCGGGGAATGAAGTAATGGAAAACATATACACACGTGCATAGGTGCCTACATGCGTTCATGAATCAGCTGTAACACCCTGGTCCATGGCACTGGGGGCACTGGCAATTATTAAATGAATGAATCACCTCATGCCTACTGCACTAGCCAGTCAGGCTGCCATGACGAAATACAGTAGATTGGGTGGCTTGAACAGTAGGAGTTCATTTCTCACAGTTCTGGAGGCTGGGACGGCCAAGATCAAAGTGTCAGCTAATTCAGTTACCTGGTGAGAGTTTTCTTCCTGCCTTACAGATGGCCATCTTCTTGCTGTGTCCTCATACAGCAGAGAGAGGGCAAGCTCTCTGGTCACTCTTTTTATAAGAGCATTACTCCTATCATGAAGCCTCAGTACCCTTTACGACCTCATCTGAACCTAATTTCTGCCCAAAGGCCCCATCTCCAATACCATTACATTGGGGTAATGAATTTGAGGGGGAAACAGTTCAATCCATCGAGCCTGCTACGGTAATACCATACCCATGCTGTGTGTTTAACTGTGTCCCCCAAATAGACGTGTTCAAGTCCTAACCCCTGATACTTGTGAATGTGACTTTATTTGGAAATCGGATCTTTGCTGATATAATTAAGGTAAATGAGGTCATAGGAAATCAGAGCGGTCTCCAACCCAATGCCTGGTGACTTTATAAGAAAGGGAAATTTGGGTACAGACACAGAAAATATCATATGATCACAGATGTTAGAGACTGGAGTGATGCATTTGCAAGCCAAGGAATGCCAAGGACTGCCAGTAACTGCCAGGGTGGGAGAGAGGCACGTAAGAGATGCTCCTTCAGGGTATCCATGAGGAAACAACTCTGCCAGCACCTTGATTTTGGACTTGGAGCCTCAAGAACTGTGAGACAATAAATTTGTATTCTTGTAAACCACATGGCTCTTGGTACTTTGTTATGGCAGCCTTGGGAAAGTAATACGCCTCACGTCTCTTGTCTTTGATCCTGGCTGTTTCATCCTTGAACCATTCAGCTTAATTCTGACAGAAAAACCTCCTTAAATATATCGCTCACATTAGCTCACTTCTTTATTCAAAAAACTGATCAGTGGTAGACTATTTCCTCCAGTTATCACTAAACACTGTTTATCTTATTTTCAGGTTCCAAAACAATTACATATATTGTTCATCTTTTTCTCTTTTTCATCCAGTGGAACTCTCTATTGTCCAGAAACACTCCACATGCGCTCCTGCTTTCAGGGTTTGTTCCCTTCATGAGTCTCTACCATCCCTTTGGTGTAAATCTCACACATTCTTTAAGGTCAAAATCAAAATGCACATCAAGCTTTCCATTCTTTACGCCAACACTTCTTATCTCCCTCTACTCTGAGTTTATAGAAAAGTTGGAGCCTGCATCACAAGACTTTGCTCCTTTTTACATATCAATTGCTTTATCTGTGCTTATCATGATGACTACTCTTTGAGGGAAACACCATTTCATACTTCTGAAACTCCCTTAGGTCCAGAGCAGCGATAAGATATGCAAGAAAGACTTTCTAATTAATTTGCACCCACTACATGCATACTAATTGTGCCCACTGCATGCAAAATAAACCCTGCATTTAAACATACATACATAAATTCTGGCCAAAAATCATACTTTTCTGACCTACTCCATTAATCGTACTTCTGACCTAAAGTTTTTCCCACTTTCAGGAGACTAAGAAGCGAAGAAGCTTCATTTATTCAAGATGCAAAACAGGATCTAGGGCATGAGGATGATCCAACAGGTCATTTTGCAAGTGCTCTGGTTGAGCCATAGTGCTTTTTTTTTTTTTTTTTTTTTTTTTTTGTTTTTCAACACAATAATCCATTTTAGTGAGAGAGCATGATAAGGAAACAGAATTTCTCTTCTGTCAACCACAGGAGTCGTTTATTGGTCACTTTTGTCCTGAGAGCCTCCTCATGGGAGATTTGAACTATCCGCCTGTCCCAGTCTCTGTCTTTGACAATAGTCACTCATTATCTGGAAGAGTGCTCAGCGTCTAGACTTTCCCTTTGCCTCTCCCATTGACAGTCCAGTTACCGGCAGCCTCAAGTGACCCCCAACTGCCTGCCTATTTTAGTCTGTTCTGGTTGCTATAACAGAAACCCATAGACTGTGTGGCTTAAACAACAGAAATTAATTTCCCACGGTTCTAGAGGCTGGGAAGTCCAAGATCAAGGTCCTGGCAGCTTCGATTCTTGGTGAGGGCCCTGTCTCTAGTTTACAGACAGAGCCCTTCTCCCTGTATCTGCACATAATAGAGAGAGAGAGAGAGCGCATCCTTTCTCATGTCTCTTTTTTTAAGGGCATCAGTGCCTTTGTGAGGGCTCCACTCCCATGATGTAATTACCTCCTGGAGGCCCCACCTCCGAAAACCATCCCATTGGGATTAGGGTTTCACTGCATGAATTTGGAGGGAGAGGGGAACACACATATTCAGTCCGTAGCACTGCTCTCATTTATGTCAACTGCATATGCCTCCACCACCTTCCTTCCAATTTATCTCCTCGTATTTTCCCCTTTGTTCACACTGCTTTGGCCGTATGGCCAGCTTGCTGTTCCTCAGACAAGCCCAGGAATACATGCAGTTCTCTCTGCATGGGATGTTCTCTCTCCAGATACCCTCAACGTTTCCTTACTTCACCCAGCAGGTCTCTCCTCAGATGTCACTCCCTCCGTTTAAAATATAGTATATTAGTAGAAGGTCTGAGGTAGAGTGAAGCCAACAGACCAAGAGACAACTGCCATTGAAAGGACAGTTTGCAGGACGCCTGGGTGCATCAGTCGGTTGGACGTTTTACTTTTGCTCAGGTCAGGATCTCACAGTCCGTGGGTTCGAGCCCCATGTTGGGATCTGTGCTGACAGCTCAGAGCCTGGAGCCTGCTTCAGATTCTGGGTCTCCCCCTCTCTCTGCCCCTCCCCCGCTCATGCTCTGTCTCTGTCTCTCAATAATAAATAAATGTTAAAAAGAAAGAAAGAGGGGGCCTGGGTGGCTCAGTCAGTTAGGCGTCCGACTTCGGCTCAGGTCATGATCTCGCGGCCCGTGGGTTCAAGCCCCGCGTCGGGCTCTGTGCTGACAGCTCAGAGCCTGGAGCCTGTTTCGGGTTCTGTGTCTCCCTCTCTCTCTGACCTTCCCCCATTCATGCTCTGTCTCTCTCTGTCTCAAAAATTAATAAACGTTAAAAAAAAAATTAAAAAGAAAGAAAGAAAGAAAGAAAGAAAGAAAGAAAGAAAGACAGTTTGCTGCTCACAGTCTCCAAGAGGAGGCAGGGTGCCAAATCACGTGGGGCCACAAGGGCCACACCAGACTCGGTCCTGGTGTGGGGGTCCCCAGGGTGGGGAGGTGGGGCGTGCAGCGGGCAAGAGCCTGTAGCAGCCTGAGGATTGGCTAGTTTGAATGATTTCAGGGGACTGTGCAGCCAAGGGTCTGTCCCTGGTCGTCTGATATCCCTCCCTGGGGTGGTTAGAGCAGGTGGTGAGTGGCCCAGAGTGTGAGAGCCAACACAGGAAGTGGCTGAGGTGTGGGCTCTGATTGGTTGGTTTAAATTTGGAAAACGTGTTCATTGGAGAGCCGTTTACTATCCATAAGAATTGGCTACCCTGGGAGGGGTGGTCACTACAGGGTCAGGAAGACCCCGGTTGTCAAAGATACAGAAAATAAAAGAAATGGTTGATATAATCCTCAGAGAGGCCTTCTCTGCCATCCCAAGACAGCACCTCGCTGCCTACCGTCTGTCTCCATTCTCTTCTCCTCTGTCTTCACAGCACTTCATAGGACGTACCCAAGAGATAGTTGTCCGTCTTCCTCATGCTAGAATATAAACTCCATCAGAACTTACATGTCATAAGGATACTGTCGTATTTCCAGTACATGAAAGGTGCTGAGATCTGTTCTGTACCCACAGTACATGCTCAACAAATACTTTTTGAATAAGTGCGTGAATATTATACAAATGGATACATGTGGCTAGTTGGGGATGGAATTTTCAGTGACAGCTTCATGTGTGGATTTTGCATCACCAATAGTTACATGGACATAAAGAAAACGTGTTTGATGATTGTAAAATGGCTCAAATAATGACAGCATATGTAAAAAAGTATACTTAAACCATGAGAATAAATTTTTTCAGGAAATATGAGAATGGAAAAGTAGTATTTCTAAATTAAACAAAATTATGATATATATTATACAATTGTTTGTGTTTATAATACCTATTAATTAAGCATTATTAAATATGTAATTGATATGCGTGTAACTAAATTAACACATTAAAATTTGCAAGTTGAAATTTAACAACTTCATCTACATCCCTAAAAATGTATATATTGAAGTTGGTCAAAATTATCTTTGGGAGAATTACCTTACATCAGAGATTGCTTTATATTCAGACATATAAAGTACTCTTTGAGTCTACTTAATTCAGGATTCTGTTCATGTCAAGGCATTATTTTGAAAACAAATATTTGCTAGATAGACATTAAAAAGCTAAGAAGAGGAGAAATACTTTCCAGAGTAAATGAATGTCAGTCATGTAAACACAATAGGTATCTAACCAAGCCATATCTCCTTTTCCGTTATCACCCAGACAAGCAAAAGATCAGTTCCCTTTACGCAAGGAAGACACAGTGGAAGGCGGCAGAAGCAGACCTCACTAGAGGAATGAACGGAAGCTGCTAAGAAGGGAATTAGCTCCAGGCTCCCGGGTGGCTCAGTTGGTTAAGAATTGATTGGACCCGGGGCGCCTGGGTGGCGCAGTCGGTTAAGCGTCTGACTTCAGCCAGGTCACGATCTCGCGGTCCGTGAGTTCGAGCCCCGCGTCAGGCTCTGGGCTGATGGCTCGGAGCCTGGAGCCTGTTTCTGATTCTGTGTCTCCCTCTCTCTTTGCCCCTCCCCCATTCATGCTCTGTCTCTCTCTGTCCCAAAAATAAAAATTAAAAAAAAATAAAATAAAAAAAAAAGAATTGATTGGACCCTTGGTTTCAGCTCAGGTCATGATCTCACGGTTTCTGAGTTCAAGCCCCAAGTCAGGCTTTGCACTTACAGTGAGGAACCTGCTTGGGATTCTCTCTTTCTCCCTCTCTCTCTGTCCCCCTCCCCCAGCTCTCTCTCTCTCTCAAAATAAATAAATAAACATAAAAAGAAAAGAAGAGAATTAACTTCCCTTCACTAACAACTCTGCAAGTGATTAAAGGCTTTGCCCTGAAAGGCCTTAGAAGGAAAAATAAGAACCCAGAATTTTGAGGCTTAGTGAAGGAACCCAGAATTTTGAGGCTTAGTGAAGCCTGAAAGAATGAGGCGCCATTGGGGAAACTGAGGAAAAGAGAAAGGTTCGGGAGGTGGGGTGTGTGAGATCTGGTTTATACATTTTGAGTTGGAAGTCACAGCACAACATCTAAGAGGTCCCAAGAAAGAAGTGAGTTGAGCTAACCCTGAGGTTCTCAGTCATGAGTGCAAATTAGAATCACCTGCAGAACTTCTAGTGCTAAGGCTCTATTCTTCTTCTCAGAAATTAAAAAGAAAAGAAAAGAAATTCTGATTCAATTGGTCTAAGGAGAGGCCAGGGCATTCTTTTAAGGGGCCCAGTTTAAAGTTGCAAATTTCCTGGATGGAGACAGAGGTCATTTTCAGGCTATTTAGGTGGAATATTCTCCCCTAGCTTGAGGCACTGTGGTTGATTGAAAAGAACAATGACAGACTCAGACCTGGGTTTACATCTCCCGCTGTGCTAATTCCTGGGTGTTGGAACCTTCAGCAAGGTACACAACCTTACCGAGACTCGTTTACCTTTTTCATATATTATAGACAGCATCATCTGTCTGTAAGACTCGTGAAAAGATAGAAGTCTGCTGATTTACTGCACTTATTCAAAAGGGAGACTTTTATTCTGTTCTCCCTTCCTTCTCTTTTTGTATTGAAGTCTTGAAAATGATATTTTTAAAGCCATTTGTATAGTTGCTGATTTGTACCATGGACTTTGCTTTAAAAACACTTACTGACTAGGTATGTATGTTCTTTGCTGATCAAGTTGCATATTCTCTCTAGCGGGTGCTGAAGGGGCAGTAGCGGACACTGCTGATCAATAGAGCCTTGTGATAGATGGTATACATTTAACCTTCTAAGATGATGTACAAGTAATCGCTTGCACAAAACAGTGCAAAATGTTTTATGACCATGCATACAAATCCAGATGGACCATAGAACTTACTTTTTAAATGTGCGTGTATAATACACACTTGTATTAAACATGCAGCACATACATATCTCTGTGGTCTTCATCTGTATCTATGAAGACTCATGTGTCCTTGGTGTCCTTAACAAATATTCATTTCCTTTTCTACATCATGGAACTCAAAATCTTTCATCTTCCAAGTTATGCAGACTCTTTGAGAGAAAAAATAATGTCTGAACCAAGAAATGGAATCTGAGTCTTAGTAATAATAGTATTGATAATAAAACACCCAATGAACTGAGCCAGCCACAAAAATCTAGAGAGAACTTTAAGATAATTTGTGCTAACGGTGTAGCTCTGTAGCCCGCAAAGCTAGCTGAATTAAACATTTAATCTGCATGTTCTCATTTGGAAATGTTTCTATTGACATTGCTCCCTTGGTAGATACCCATTTTCTCTCAATAGTTACAATTTATCAACTACAGCACCAGGAAAGAGAGCCAAACACATGTGGCCATCAAAAGTGCCTTCTCACTCATCTTTATGTAATGTACAAAATTATATGATACCATCCAGTAATTGCTATGGTCTGAATGTTTGTGTCTTTCCAAAATTCCTATGTTGCAACCCTAATGCACACTCTGATGGTATTGGGAGGTGTTAGGTCATCAAGGTGGAGCCCTCATGAATAGGATTAGTGCCCTTATAAAAGAGACTCCACGGAGCTCTGACACTCTTTCTACCACGTGAAGACACAGCAAGAAGACGGCCATTTATTTATGAACCGGGAAGCAGGCCCTCACCAGACATACACCAGACCATGCAGGCACACTAGCTTCAGACTTCCCGCCTCCAGAATTGCAAGCAATAAATTTCTGTTATTTAGAAGCTGCCTGGTCATAGCAACCCAAACAGACTGAGACATAATAGTCATCATCATTATTATTGTGCTTTTCAAACTTGACCTCCAGCTCTTCTTCTCCTTTTTTTCCCCCCACTGCCTTGAGTTCCAAAGTAGCAGAACTGGAGACAAAGATTCATATAAAATTGATTTACTGAGAGAATGCGTATTGGGAGGGACTTCTTGGTTCTCTCATATTTCTGTTTGTTTTATCAGCACAGGCTCTGTTTGGCTTTGTTGTGAACTATTTTTTCAAGGTTATTTATGTAAGAAAGAGCTTTAGAAACTAGAGATAATGCCTCCTTCCACAACAAAAGATCAATTTGTTTATTGTATATCAGAATAAAGGTAACATTTGCTCCCAGGACAAAGGTCAGATAACCTTTACTTGTTTGGCAGCGTAAAAGATTCAAGTTCCTTAAGCTCAAGGTTTCTCTCCTGTAATGCACCCTACTGTGTGAGCAAGTGTCACTGGCTTTCTAAGCATCACCCTGTGGGAATTAGGGTGTAGGGACCCAATGTCAACATGGAGATACTCTGGCTACTGCCATTGCTATGTGTCACAAGCTGTCCCTTTGTCTCTGACTCAACAGTCTCCTATCGTCCAGCGTCCGTGAACTGTAGCAGGTGGCCTATGTAGCTTGTAAGGAGGGTAAAATCTCAGACCTTCACAGTTCTTGATAGTTTTAGCGATAAGGATGGGGTGCTGTTAGGGACACGATTTCTGAAAAAGGTAGAACAAGAATTTCTTGAATCAGTTAACAAAATTTGCAAGAAGTCCATGGGAACCTGGAGCGAATATTTTAGCTCAATTGTATACTCAACCAGGCAGTAAGTGGTCTCCAGCTTTACTGCCTGTCAATGAGCATGAACTGGGAAGGTGGTTGCAGGTCAACCATTGGGAAGTGGTTCCAACACAGCTGTCAGATTGTGGCAAAGTCTCCCGGTGGAGGGGGTGGAGGGGCACGGTAACAACCAGTATAATGGTGAGCGCCAGAAATTTCTACACTCTGCAGACAACAGTTACAAAGATGCACACGCTGAGTGTGAAAGGAGAAAAATTTACAACCACTGAAAGCAGAAACCAAGTGAGTTGTTACAACCTGGGCCGCTAAACTTGCAATATGATAATGGGACCAGCTGGGCCATCTTGTGGCTCAGCCCTTCCTGCTGTTCGTGCCAACATTTGAGCTCTTCAGAGATGAGAGGTAAGAAGTCATAGAGCCTTTTGCAGTGGGTCTTGGCTCTGATAAGGGGACACGGACCCTCTTGGGAAGATTTCTCTGATTAAAACAAAAACAAAAACAAAAACAACTCTCACAGAAAGCTGTAGACCGGCATCCACTAGTAATGGAGCTCCCAGGCTGTTGATGCACGTAACTCTCTAGTGTAGGAGAAACTGACATAAAGAATTCTGGATACATTTTGCTATCAGCCTCCATTCTAGGAAACTGCCTTAGCCTTATGTTAAAAGCAAGTGAAAAAGTAAGAGATGTTACAGGAGCACACGCAGTAAATGCCTTGGATTAAGGTCAAGTCCTTTCAAAAGTTGCCACTGCATGAGTCAAGCCCAAGTCAGCAAACAGGATGTGAATTCTGCAGCCTCAACTGGGAATAAAACATGGCTGCAGCTGCTAAACCCAGGGGCCCTCATAGCCAAAATAGATGGCATCGGTAGTGATGAACTGGCTGACTGATGTAAGGCTTTGTGGTGGATGAAACACATTGGGGACTCATCTGGTTGCGACTTGTTCATCCCCTGTGCTGGCTGAAACCAAAAGTGAACCCACCTTGCTTCCTGGCACACAGAGGCTCACTCCTGTCACGCCCGGAGCCCGTCCGTCCCTGTATCCCAACCTCAGCTGCTGTAAGGATGTCTTAAGGTGACCAAAGGCCATATGTACATGTGTGACTACATAAGGAATGTCAAGGAGGAGGAGGTTTGGAAGTTTTATGGCTCTGGAGGATGCAAACACTTGTCACCATCCTACCCAATCTCTTGATGAGGGGGGACACCTGGATTCAGCTAATGAATGGGGTTTGGGCAGAGTTCACAATGGGGAGCCTTGCAGGAAGAGTCCTTTGGGCTGATTCGCTGCTCTGTCGTTATGGCTGAATGTCTAGTCGTCACTGGTGACTGTCATGCTTGTCCTGTGAATGCTCACAAGTACCAGAGCGGATTCTCTTGATTGAGGAGCTGCATACAGAGATGTTCTAGTGCTTTTGGGATTTCACAGCTTTAGTGACTCCTTTGAGCTACAAATCTTTGCAACGATGGTTTTTTGATGATCTGAGTCTCTGGCAAAGGAAGGTAGTCTCCACCTGGAGATGCCCGGTAGGGTTTTGGACTTGGTACCTCTCTGATATAACTGCTAGGGGCACCCCTTGTGAATAGCTATCAGCTTGCCATTGGGATCTCGTCAAAACTCCGTGCCTAACCCCTGGAAGTCTTGTGATTCTCAGCCTGATGTTCTTATTTTGGAGCTCGATGACTGGCCAGGTGGGAAGGGTTCAACCTGTCTTACTTTCAAATGAAAATGAAGAGTGAAGCCAGCTTGAGCCAGGCAGTCCCTCAAAGTAAGGAGTTGGCTCAATTATTCTAACTGAACTAGGAACCCTAAGGGCTACCAGCCTGCCAGGCGGCCACCTTGGAGACACTGTCAACAGCAATCTAAACAATGCTTCATTTTCCCAGGGGTGCTATCTGTGCCTGCAGGACCATACTTACACGGAAGGCAAACATGAACTTCCCTCCCTCTCAAAAAACATGGTATTTAAGAGATCTTAAGTGTTGAAGGAAACGTCACAAATTTACATACAGCCCTCAGAAAACTAAAGAGATCTTTCTAAAATGAGACTACCCTTTGTTACTGGGGGGAGAGGGCTGTTCAGAGGGAAGACTGAGTCATTATTTATGTGTATGCTGAGGGAGTTATCCCTGCAATCAGAGCCCTTCTCTTAGAAAAAGCAGAAGAGGGGCCCCTGGATGGCTGTGGCTGCTGGTTGGTTAAGCATCCGGGTCTTGATTTTGGCTCAGGTCACGCATGATCTCACGAACCGTGAGATCGAGCCCTGCATCAGGCTCTGCACTGACAGCCTGGAGCCTGCTTGGGACACTCTCTCTCCCTCTCTCTGTGCCCCTCCCCTGGTCTTGCTCTTGTGTGCGTTCTTTCTCTCTCAAAATGAAATAAATAAACTAAAAAAAAAAAAAAAAAGAGGTAATAGAATTGTCCTAGACTTCCTCCTGTAGGCCAAGGCAGGGTCCATGCAACTGCTAATATATGCTGTGTATCTGAATTAATGCCTCAGGCAAAGTAGAGGGGTCACTGTGGAAATGAAGGAGCCAGCTCCTGACTTTGTAAGGGAGATGCCCATAGTTCATGAGATGTATTCAGCTGAGTGAGTCTTAAACTCGGGGTCCAGTTGAGATCAATACTGTAGGTGCCTTATCCTGGAGTAGTATTAGCCTTGTCCCATACGAAGCCAGTTGAACAGCCTGGTTGCCACCTCTGTAAGTCAGGCTAATCAAAGTCATTGACAGAGTGGCATAATCTTAGGTAATTGTTTTCAGACACCAAGAAGATATAGAAATGAGAATAGATGTTGCTGAGTGACGATGTCCTCAGGTCTCTCGGGTTTCCGTACCTTCTGGGATCAGAGGAATTGGCCTCTTGTGTTCTGAACTACCTTTTCTAGGATGTTTGTGAGGTGATCAGCTTAGACAGAGATCATAAAGCCTGCTCACAAAGGGCGGTTTGCTCATTTCCTGCTCTGAAAGGTTCAAGATCCCTAAACTCTGGGAGTTTCTCCTGTGATGAGACTCCATGTCAAGTCGTCATCTGGTCCTCTGGGAACAGGGACTGGGGAACCAGTGCCACAGAGATGACTCTGGCTGCTACCTTGCTACATGTGAGAAACTGCCCCTTGTCTCTGACATTGGCATGCTTTCTTCCTCCAGGATCCATGAAACTGTGGCAGACTACCTTGTTAACTCTGGCACATCTCCAGCCCTCCACCACTGTTCTTACGGTGCTCTCCGGAGCAGCCTGCCAGGGAGGGCAGCCCAGGGGGGAAGAGGGACTAGCTAAGCGGTGCGGTGGCTTCAAATGAAGTCAGTGCCTACCTGCATCTAATGGGGGAACACTGAAGTTTAAGTTAAACCCCAAGCCTATCCCACTAGAGATGAGAGAGGGTGTTTGTATCCCTCCAACCCGAGTCTGTCATTGGCTCTGGGCACCTTGGGGTAATAGAGCGGGAGGGCATCTCACCCAGACATCTCCTAACAAGGAAGCTCTGAACACACAAGAACCATCCTCCAGAGATGACTGAAGTCTGGATTAGCAGCCACACCCGCTGCATGTGCTGTACTCACGTCCGTTAAATGCTTCCAGTATGGATAGGACTGTCCTCTGGAGGCTGTAGGTCAAACCAAAGCTGTGCCATGGGAGAAAGCAATTTTGGATTAGTGTGATGGCCTGAGACAAGACCAAGGCAAGGGAGAAGCAGTTGCTGGCTCCAGAAGCTGGCCAGCAGCCTGCACAAAGATAGTCGTGTTGGGAAAAGGGGAAAACTGGACAAATGGCCTGTACCTCGTTATCTTCCTTTTTTCACTCTTTAGAACGTAGTCCTTGCAAACCACCAAGGGGAAAATGTCACCTTTCTAGACATTTGGGAAAAGGCCAAGAAATAAATATAAATTAAAAAAATTTTGTTTGTACTTATTTATTTTGAGAGAGAGAGAGAGAGAGAGAGAGAGAGTGCAGCAAGGGGGAGGGAGCAGGAGGAGACAGAGAGAGAGAGAGAGAAGGAGAGAGGGAGGGGGAGAGAGAGAGAGAGTCCCAAGCAGGCTCTGTGCTGTCAGCATGGAGCCTAAAGTGGGGCTTGATTTCACAAACCACAAGATCATGACCTGAGCCAAAATCAGGAGTCACCAACTGAGACACCAGATACTCCCACCAAAAAAAAATTTAACTACATCAAATACTAATGAATTGTTGGGGTGAACTGGAGTATCGCTTCTGCAGTGCTGTTTTGTTGTGCTAGATAGAAGTTTCGAAAGAAAAAAAAAGAAACACATAAAATAAAAGAAAGGAACAACAAATGGGCACTCAGAGAAACAGGGTCTCTATTTTTCTGGCTTCAGAGCTATTCTGGGCTACCACTCCCCAAAATTAATAAGTCATCTCCTAATATAAAAATAGCATCACTGCATTACAGCAGCCACACACACCCAGTACTACATAGCTTTGTCCAAATAACTTTGGTCGAGCAGGAGGCTGCTCTTAGATCACGCTGGTACCTCGTAATTCATCTTCAGCAATTCCATGAGAGAAAAAGGAAAATATCCATGGTGGTGATGATGAGTGTGTTACCCAGAATTGGAGATAAAATAGCCTGGCAGGTGCCATGTTATTTGAATGGATCAAAAATATTTGTTGCTCTATTTGGATATGTTTTATTTGGGTGTTTTGCTGGCTCTACAGTGTTTTAAGCAATTATTAAAGATGTTTGCCATAAGAGCTTGCTCGTGATATATTACCATAGGACCTCTTTACGCATTTCTGTTATTTCTTAGGCTCTGAGAGTGATCAGGGTTTGCAACCCTTGTTCTTCAGTTTTTCTCAATATCAGAAATCAGATAAACAGATAGATCCTAATCAGTAATTTCATCTGAGTGAGGTCCAGACATGCTGAATACTCTGTGACCAAGATAGTATGACAATTGACCTCAGGAATAGAAACATGATTTTGCAAGACAAATAATTATAGAAAAGCAAGTCATGTAATAATATATAAATTCTTCAGCAAGTATTTTGTCATTTATTTGCTTCAAAATATTACATAAAGATGGAAAAGTACATTTATTTTTAGTTTTACAAATAGGCATGAGTTCAAAATTCATGAAAACCCACTGAGGTCACGAGAGAGAAGGTTGGTAGTACCCTGAGAAACCAAGTCTCTTCACTCCTTCCAGTCAGTCACAACTGGCCCCATCCCCATGTGTAATCACCCTCCTGAAGTTTGTGACAGTAATGTCCTTACCTTTCTTTAATGTCTAAATATGGCATTCACAAAACAACAGTTTTGCAAAACCCTTCTGAATACATGCTTCTCTGTCTCGTTTCCTTAGCTTAGTCATGTTTGCAGAATTCATCCTATGTTTGGAGGGTAGTTCACTCACTGTATCGTTGCCATGATTTTACGGCTGCACCATGATTTATATATGCATATGTGCATGGACATGTGGGTGGTTTTCAGTCTGGTAACAATGCCGCAGGGTTCTAGCACATATTTGCATGACATTCTTTAGGTATACACCTTAGAATGAATGTAGATCACAGCATGATTCGTCTAGTATGTTGGTCAATGCCAATCTGTTTTCCAACATAGTTGCACCAACTGACATTCCCACCAGCATTGAAGGAGAATTGTTGCTGTTCTCCATCCTCACCAATGCTGAGTTATGTCAATCTTTTTAAGCTATTTAATTTAAAAAAGCATATATATACACAATGTACACATCATAAGTATACAGCTTATGTATTATCAAAAGTAAACACAACTAGGTAACTAGCACACATGTCAAGAAATAGGACATCACAGGGGCGCCTGGGTGGCGCAGTCGGTTAAGCGTCCGACTTCAGCCAGGTCACGATCTTGCGGTCCGTGAGTTCGAGCCCCGCGTCGGGCTCTGGGCTGATGGCTCGGAGCCTGGAGCCTGTTTCCGATTCTGTGTCTCCCTCTCTCTCTGCCCCTCTCCTGTTCATGCTCTGTCTCTCTCTGTCCTAAAAATAAATAAAAAACGTTGAAAAAAAAATTAAAAAAAAAAAAAAAAGAAATAGGACATCACCAGCACCCCAGAAACCTCCTCCCTGTTCCCCTTCCCAAATATTCCCAAATATTGCCTTCCTAATGGCAATTATCTGAACTTCTGACACGACAGATTTGCCTGATTTTGACCTTCATATAAGTGGAGTCCTGTATTATTATATGAGATTCTTCCATGTTGCTGTATGTAACATCCATTTGGTCTATTTCACTCTATAGTATTCTATTATTTGAATAAATCACAATTTATTTTTCCGATCTGCTTCTTTATTTTTTGCTTTACTTCCTTTTTTACTTTTCATTTTATTGAAAAAAATTTTTGAGTGTAGTTGACACGCAATGTTATATTAGTTTCAGGTGTACAACATAGAGATTCAAATTCTCTATATGTGATGCTAATGGATAAGGAAGATGTGGAATATCAAATGGTGGAATATTACAGAATATTGCATAGCCATAGAAAAGGATGAGATTGTGCCATTTGCAACAACATGAATGGACGTAGAAGGTATTATGCTAAGAGAAATAAATCAGACTGAAAAGGACAAACACCATATGATTGTACTCATATGTGGCATCCAATCTCTTCTGCTAGATATTTGGATTATTCTCACCATTGTCTATTACACAACATGTTGCTCCAAACATTTATGTACACATCTTTGGGTACACATTTGCATCTGTTTCTTTTGGGCATATTGACACTGGGAGTAGAAATTCTGGGCAATAGGATATACATATAATTAATCTCAATGGTTAACTTCAGAGAGATTCAGAGTAGTTATACCAAATTTCATTTTTATCAGTAGAGTGTTGGGTTCCTGTTGTTCAACAGTTCATGTCTTATAGTCAGTTTTTTAATTACAAAAAGTCTGATAGACACAATGCCTTTAATTTTCATTTCCCTGATTACTACCTCGGTTTTATATCTTTTCATACATTTATTAGCCATTCAAATCTTTCTTTTGTAAAAGGTCTGTTCAATTTTCCTGCCCATTTTTCTATTGGGTTGTCCGTCTCTCACAGATCTTCAGAAGTTTTTATGTAGTCAGAATACGATCCTCTTTTATCTGTGGCTAACTTCATTTTGCTAATATTTTACTTAGGATTGTGTCATTTATGTTAATAAAGCTTGCCTATAATTTTTCTTTCTTTTATAGTTCTTTCCAAGTTTTAGTATCAAAATTATGCTGGTGTCATAAAATAAGCTGGGGTATATTTCTTCTTTTTTCTTCTCTCTGGAAAACTTTGTATGAAATTGGTGATAATTCTTCTTTACATGTTTGCAAGATTCACACATGAAGACAAATGTGTCTACAGTGGCTTTTTTGTAGGAAGTTCTAAATTTTGGATTCAACTTCTTTATTTTTATTTGTATTTTTTGTTTTATTTTAGGGAGAAAGAGTGTGTGAGTGGGTAGAGGGGCAGAGGGAGAGAGAGAATCTCAGGTAGGCTCTACACTCAGTGCAGAGCCCAAGGTGGGACTCAATCCCACAACCCTGGGGTCATGACCTGAACAGAAATCAAGAATGGGATGCTCAACCAACTGAGCCACCCAGGCACTCCTGGATTCAACTTCTTTAACAGGTGCAGGACAATACAGATTTTCTATTAACTCTTATGTTCGCTTTAATAAGCTGTATTTAATAGGAACTTCCAATTTTATCTAAATTTCAAACTTTTGCGAGATGTTTATTTATAATAAGCTGTTTAAAATTTTTGATGTTGGAAAAGTCTTAAAAGATACTTTTTGTATTCCTGATATTAGTTTTTTATGCCTTTTTTTTTTGGTGTTAATTAGAATTGTTACATTTTCCTGGTGAATTGATCATCATAAACTATCTTTCTTTTTAAACAGGAACGATTTCCCCATAAAGTCTACCTCAACATTGATACACATGCTTTTCTTCAGTTACTGTTTACATGGGATATCTTTTTTTCATACTTTTACCATCAAACTTTCTCTGTCCTTATATTTTAAATGTCAAATCATGAGCCAGAAGTAATTGGATTTTGTTCTTTAATCCACAGCGCAAACTTTGTCTTTATCAATTTAACTTTAAAGTGACTGCTGATACCTGGAGGTTTAAAGATAGTTCCTTACAATCACTGAGTTTACTAGCCCGACTATCCTCTCTACATTCGCAGTGGATAATGCTCTTCAAAGCTTATTTTGATTTGATCTGTGGGCTGTAGGACAGTAATCATTAGAAAGAAATAAAGAGTAGAAATTGAAGCCTCAGATGAGCAAAATAATAGTATGGTCTGGGCAAATTAGGTTTCAGAGTACTGAAATTACTTTTAAAAAGATACATGAACCATTGTCGATGTTTTTTGAAAACCTACTAAGAGAAGAAGTGCTAAAAGTACACGAACGCATATGGTTTTGATTCTTCCAAAGAAAAGAGTAGATTATTTTGCTCTTGTCAGCAATCTTAAGGAAAATTCTAAAATTAATGTCTCAGAAAGAATGGTTTGTGAGGCAATCTTTAGAAGAAGGAATGGCGACTGCCAAACCGCAGTGTGTTAATTTAAAATTCATCTACTATTGTCTACATTTTCTTTTTCTGAAAGGATTACTAGACCATCAACACAGAAAGTGATAGATATAATGATTCTGGGACTCAACAAGCCATTTGACATAATATACAGTGGACTTGCTAGGGAAATTTGGGTTGGATAAGATTACAACTGAGTGCCTTCAAAACTGATGAATCAACGGTTGCTAAAAGTACTGATCGATTTTCTTGGCCCCATCTGGTTCACAATCTTAAGAAATGGGATGCTTATAAAATTGGTGTGTGACAAACTGTGAGAGGGGAAATATGCATTGAATGACAGAATATAGTTCAGAAGGATCCTTTAAGCTACCCTTCCATATGTAGGGGGGACAAATATAAGGTCAGGAACTTTAATCCAAATATGAAACTGTTGAGACCAGGCTTAACAGTGGTGTGTGTCAAAAGAGCTTAAGATCCTTTAGATCAAAGTTGAGAGTAAGTTCATTATCAGGCAGCAGAGCAATGGAGCCTCCAGAAAATCTATTTGACTACTACCATAAAAGTATTACATATCAAAGTGAGAATGGCGCTGGTCAGATGTACTTGGAATATCAAACTTATCTCTTCCACCCCAGTAATTTCATCACACCCACTGAAATGTGGTATCTTGTCAGAAATTCTAGAAACCAGATTCTTCACAAAGCAATGGAAAGCTCCAAAGGCGACAGAAATTCCAAAGTGAAGGAATGTAACTCGGCAATTTCCTTGGTGAGTGATGATGGTTTAGGTATCTGGAGTGCTATCATCAAAGACCAGTTGTTGGTGTGCCAGGGCAAGGTCAAATTTTACGAAGGCCTCCCCACTCCCCCCAGTGAAGATCCGTAGGAAGTTGCTGACCCAACTGCAAGCAAGGGAAAGGGTAGGTATTATGTAAGTGCTACATGGACACTGCACTTGAACTCTGTATGACTTCCTTTTCCATTACCGCTATCGGCACATATACAAAAAGCTCAAGAGCACATTATATGTTTAATCCTTTACAAAGTTTTCCTTTGTTGTTTTCCCCTCTCAGAGAAGTTTTCGTCAAAAGAAGATCCACAGACCATTGTTCCTCAAGAACGATGACAGTAGTGATTGTGGTCAAATAAGTGGGCACACTTACTTAACAATATATTTTTTAGTTTTTTTTAAACCGAAGTTTTATTTGTTATCGAGTAACAAAAGAACACAATTTTTAAAGGTTTTTAACGTTTACTTATTTTTGAGAGTGAGCAAGACAGACAGAGCATGAGTAAGGGAGGGGCAGAGAGAGAGGGAGACGCAGAGCCTGATGCAGGTCTTGAACCCGCAAACCACGAAATCATGACCCGAGCAGAAGTCGGACGCTTAACTGACTGAGCCACCCAGGTGCCTTAAGAACACAATGTTTAAAAATCAGATGCTCCCACAAACTTAAATAACAATAGTGGTACCTCGCTCCATTCTTCTCCTCTTGATATGAGACCCAAATTTATTATTTTTAAACCTCTCTGGAAGCTTTTAGGGAACTCTTTTTGTTTCTGATATAGTGCATTCCCCCCCCCCCCCCCCAAGTAATACACATTCTGCTTTACAACTTTCAAAATTTTGATGTCATCACTTGTCTGCTCTTTACTCCTTTTCTATTTCCTGTTTCCTTTGTTCTTGTGGTTTCTTTCTGTAAAAATCCTTTTAACTGACATTTTAACAGCAGTTAATGAGGGAGCAGGTATAAGTGTATGTGTGTTTGATCTACTGGGTTTTCTAAACATTTTCTTCACCATAGGAACTCTCTGAACCTAAAAAAAAAAAAAAAAGCAAATGCTTTGTGAATATCTGAGAAGGGGATTTACTTTGTCATATTTTTATATTAGTTAGCTTTGTTACAGTAACAAATAGCCCCCCAAATTCAGCAGCCTACAACACAACAAAAATCCGTTCTATACATACATGGCATTAGAGGCTTGTGTCATCACGGCTCTGATCCACCTGCCCACTCATTCCGGGACTTGGCTGAAAGAACAGACATGGCCTAGAACATGCTATTCTTATCACAGATATGAGAGCAGGAAAGCTAGCAGAAACTTCCAAGGCATCTTGGAGCTTCTGCTGGAACGCTCACATTCCATTGGCCGGAGAATGTCACATGCCAAGCCCAAAGGCTATGTATGGGGCACGGGATGTCTGTCTCTCTCACAGAAAACACTGCATCACACAGTGATTGGCAGGGTGTATGATTCCCTTATAAGGAAGAGGAGAGTAGGTAATTGAGAAAAGAATGCCATTGAAAATTGAGAGTAAGAGTATCTACCAACGTATCACAAACTTGTTTGGCCATGGAATCCGCCCCCCTTTTTTGTTACGTCAGTTGCTAACATTTCATAGGATTGATATTTCAGGGAACATGATTTGGGAAAATGTTTTCTATGAGAATGAAGTATTATTGATAAGCAAATAGAGTGATGTCAAGGGAGACACTTCAGAGTTTGACAGCCAAGCTTCATTTTAAATAATAGTTCTATCATTTGCTTAATCATGTGGCTTTGGGAAAGTTAATCTCTCTGAGGTGCTTTCCTCATTTGATGGATGTAATAACACAAACTCTTCAGCTTTGATGAGAGGATTAGATACCGTATGTGTAAAGTGTCTAGTATGTTATAGTATGGCATTGATAAATATTTACTGAATAAACGAATGTATGAATGAATGAGTGACTGAATAAAAGACTTTAAGTGAAGTGGTGTAATGTCTCAGTTCAGTTGAATTCGGGTTGGGTCTCTCATTTTAAGCTTCTGATGTCTTGAAGAAATTTTTGGGTAACCTGTTGATGAATCATAGTAATTACACCATTTTAATGGTGTGAATGCTCTTTAACACGATCTCTTCCCAAGAAACGTCTGCATTGTTCTTCTTGCCAAACATATTTTAAGCTTGAGTCTGCACGCACAGAGTTCCCTACATGATCAGAAAGCCCCGGGAGACAGGAATTCCCTGTGTTCCCATGGTACACTGTTGGCACATGTTCTCAGCTATATGCTATGGACGTTTGGAAGTTTTTTCTTACATTTTGAGCCATGTTGTGAAATACTTTTGCTAGTTTTGTTTCATCTTATTGGATAGTTGTAAATAATAAATTTCCTCTACTGAGAGATAGCTTTGGAAAAATTCACTATGAACTCCAAATATAAAGATACATCCCATAACATATCACCTAAAAAGTGCTTTTACCTCAGTAAAAAAAATGAATGAGAAAGATAATTATGTAAGTAATGAAATGAAATACAAGTCAGAATGAAATAAGAACTAGAACAAAGAGAAAAACAAATAAAAAAGTCATCAAAATATCAGTCTGGAAACAAATCACTGGGCCACATAATGTAATTGGAATTGCCTTTACAAAATTGTCAATTCTTTTCATCAGATGTTCGACTCTGAATAATTATCAATTGCGTTGTTGAGAAAGGTGCCTTTAATTATTCCAGAAGTCTTTCCAATGCCCAAGTTCTAGATGATGGACAAATGGTGAGACATTGTGTTGTGGGAAACATCTGCACTTTGCGAACTATCACCAGCACAGTGCATCTGGCTGAGAACCTTCGGTTGTGTTTTCTTCCAGACAGAATGAGAGCCATTGCTCTCCATGGCTTACAGGAAGCTGACTAACCCCATGTTCACATAGATGCCCCATATAGTCATTTACTGTACATGATCTTGTGGGGTGCTCTGGAAGAAATCACGTTAATAGTAAATTATTAGTACTAGTAGGTTTTTTTTTTTAACTTATTTTGAGTTAAGGTTTCCTTGGGTGGGGCAGGAGAGGGGAAGGATAGTCAAAGAGACAATAAATGTTTATTTAAAAACTCCTTTGTTGTGGCATAATTATTCTGGCCGAACTCCACAGAAAATCTGGGAGGCATGCCACCCCAAAGCTCAACACTAGTGCTAAATCACATGTTTGTTTGTAATGTGCATAATAGGTCCTTCCACCTTAAATTATTTGAAATAGAAAAAAATGTGAATAGGGGTTGCCTTTATGAAAGAATTTTGAAGTGCTCTTTATTGTCTTATAGGAAAAATTTCGCAGTGAAATAAAAATATCCAAAGAATCCTGTACCAAGGGAATCTGTTCTCCCATGGATTGCCTCTGGAAGTTCTTCTGTGATGGAAGAAAATGATGCAAAGTGATCCCCTAAATTAATAGGTGAGAGAACTGGCTTTCCAAAAAAGAATAAATGAGGAAGACTTCACAGACTTTAAGAACACAGGAAGGTATTTTTCAGAGCAAGCTATCTGATATTCTAGAATAGATGTTTCACTGTTAAATCAGGAAGAGATGGACCAATTTTCAAAGTTTTAAAGGTATAGCCAGTTGAATTCATTAGAATATTCCTTGGTGCCCATTTGGAAGCTCTACCTTCCTGTCATCGGCTGCCTGGCTTATCCTTCATAGCACCTTTCATTAAATGGAGAAAATATTCTGGGTTTTCATCAAAGCAAAGGGGCTGGAAGGACTAGGTAGGAAATACTTGTTTGTAGCTTAGCTTTCATCAGAGGACCTCAATGGCTTTTTGTACATGATCTTTTTTCATCTTTTCCCAAGTTCCTGCCTGAGTTAAGATAATAGATACTTAATAGTTATAGAACTAGTGGTCTATTGACCCCAGGTCTATTGACCTGCTTGACCCCAAGATCTGATGACTAGGAAATAGTTAACATTCAGTGGAACAAATGAAGAACTACAATGTCATATGTAAGAGTAGAAGTGGCCTTTGTTTCATGATAAACCTGTTTCCATTGCAATACTTGGTCTCTCTCTATTTTCATGAAAGTGAAATTTTTGTAAGGGCTAAAAATTGCAGGTACACATGATTGGCATCCATCTCAGAGGACTCTCAATGCCCACTTATGTTTAAGGTCTTTAAGAGAAATTATTATGTGCTTCTTTAAATGCCCGTCTAAATGTCTCAAAGAAAATTACATGAAAATTGCAAACTTTCAAATATCTCTCTTATAAAGGAACTCTTTGAATCAGAGGTGATTTTCCATCAGAATTTAGTCTTACATATAACTTGTTTTTAATTTCTCAAGCTTCACATCTTTTCTTAGACCCGTGTCGAAAACTTTAACAAAGGAACATTCTTTGGAAGCGTGCTTTGGACTTGTGCTTACTACAGAGTGCAGAACCAGGGGCATATTCTCAAAAGCCCAGAGATACATTTGAGAAACAATATGCAAATGGACAATGGTTTGTCCATATGTAAAAATAGAACTCTGACCCGCAACCTGCAGCTACCCGCCTAGGAAACCAACTCCTTTATCTACAATAAATAGCCTAGGAGGCCACCCTGTCACAAATAAGACTTACAGGAAGCCAGATTGCCACCTCCAGTGACAATCCAGGAAGTTGAACAACTTCTGTAATATTCTACCCCAAATGACCAAGATCTAATTAATAATTGATCATTTCCTCATTTTTGTCCCCACTTCCAGCTTAGGACCCACCAGAGAAAGCCAAGTATGCAACCTAAGCAATCACACAGGATGCTTCGCTTCCAGTTCGCCCGCCTCCAGCTTCCCTTTGCCAACAGCCTCCCATCAGGGCTCACCTGAACCTTCCCTTTTTCCACCTGCCTTCAGGTGTCTGCCGAATGCAAGTTATGGAGGCTGACTCCTTTGCTGTAGCGAGCTCTGAATAAACAGCCTTCGCTTTTCTCCTTTAATTGGCCTTTGTTTACTTGCGCATGTTTAACTTCTAAGAGAAGTATGACATATGACGACTTGTTCGAGCTTCTCTGGGGCTAATGAATGTGGCGAGAATGAGAAAGTCAGGGCCATATTGAAGTGTTCTATTACGAAAGTTATCAAAGATTTCGAGCTGATATTGCAGAAATAACACTAATAACGAAAGAACTGGCACTGTCTTTTCAAATGATTTGCTCTTCCCGAATACGCTTGACTGAATGGGGTCAGGATAACACGCATTGTCCAGAAGAGACCAAGTTGCTAGAGTTTGAAACAGCAAGACATACCATGACAGACTGGCAGCTGTGGCTTCCTGTTTCCTCTAGGAATGCACAATTAAAACAAAAAAATCTGTTGCCAAAACAGAACAGCTGGAATATGAACACAAGAGGTTTAAGTTTCGCGCTTGGGCCTATAATGTCAGTAAATCAGGAACAAGGCAGCCTTGTCTATAGTACTTCTCTGTAATTTTATTTTGAACCGCCCAAGCAAGGATGAAAGGGCTGAAGTTATAATAATAAAAAGATGAGATAAATAAAAACCAAACGGTGTTTAAAATAATGACTAGAGTGGTCTAATAATATGAATCTATTTCTCTCACCAAGAAGTCTGTTATTAGCTGTTGTATTTTAGGAGCAGAGGTCGCAGTGCAACCAGAAAAAGGTAGAAAGGCTAAAGGCTATTGTTGCACAAAATCTCAGGGAAGAAAACATGAGAGTATTTCACTTTGGGTCGAAATGATCATATTCACTCCCAGTTATCAATTAGGATGAATGAATTGTTGAAATTAATTATTGCGTGTCAGTTCTTAGTATATATTTGCTAAATGACTGAATGACTGTGCAATTAAGTCATGCCTAAAAGGATGAGAGGAGACTTTCCCAACCACACTGGGTCAAGGAGTCATTGTGAGCAAAGTACCACCAGCCTACATTTATACCGCTACCTTTTAATCAAAGTGGGCCCAACCCATTATTTTGCAGGGGCGGGCATATGCTGCTTTGATTTCTGATCCCTACTCTGTAGGTGAAATTAACCCTGATTACAGCTCATGGCACCAGGTACCCGTGTGTGAGCTGAAGCACCTGTATGCGGGTTGGGTACCAAGCAAATGAAGCATCCCTGAGAAGTCCTCTGGATTCATCTGCTACTGCTGCCGTCATAAATCACCACAGCTTTAGGCAACACCCACTTATTATCTCGCAGTTTCTGCAGAAGTCCCAGAACACTGGGGTTTAGCTGGCTTTCTGCATAGTCTCAGGGTGTTGAAATTAAGGTGTCTGCAGAGCATCATCTCAGGTCCCTGTTTCCTTAATGGCTGTGGACCTGAGTGTTCCCAGCACGTAGGGCTTCCTGAATTCTAAGGTTCACAGTCCCCTTCCTCCATCGTGAAAGCCAGAAAACACAGGTCAAATCTCCCTGCTTCCGTATCTTTTCTGCTTTTCTCTTCCTCCAGTGCATCTCTGACTGCCATTTCTGTCCCTCCTTCCACTTTTAAGGGCCCATGTGATAACACTGGGATCCCCTGATAACCTAAGATAATCTATTTTAAGGGCTATAATCTTCATCTCATCTGCAAAGTCCCTTTTGCCATGTAGGGTAGTGTATCTGCAGGTTCCAGCAATTAGGGCATGTACATCTTTGGAGGGCCATTATTCTGCCTACCACAGGCTTCCTTGAAACCACCAAACATAGGTATTCTGTACCTATATTGAGTGGCAACACACCCTTGCCACTGAAATCTTTCTTTTCGATGAACTGAGATAAAACACGTTCTTGGAGATCTGACTGTTGTCCCTAAAAATACAGAGCTATCAGATCATGATCTCACAGCACATGAGTTCCAGCCCCACATCGCGCTCTGTGCTCACAGCTCAGAGCCCTGAGCCTGCTTCGGATTCTGTGTCTCCCTCTCTCTCTGCCCCTAACCCACTCGCATTCTATCTCTGTCTCTCTCAAAAATAAATAAACATTAAAATTAAAAAAAAAAAAATACAGAGCTATTTCTCCAGTTCACTGTGAAGCTCCCTTTGTTTGTTCTAGTCGGGGAAGACCACCCTGGATGCTTGCCTTCTATTTACATTCTTGTAAATGTGTGCAAAAAATCTTCGATAATCCCAGGCCTATGTCTATTTCTAGTAGGCCCAGTGGATTGACTGATATAATGTAGAAGGTCACATTTGAGCTGGGTCTTAAAAAGAAAATTAGGAAGTGTTGGGAGGAAATAACATTCTCGAGGCCCTTTATAGGTTCAAAACCGTGCTGGTTGCTTCACATGAGTGACCCCACTTAGTCCTCACAACAACTACTGTGTGTCCATTTTACAAGTGAGAGAAATGAGACCGAGAGAGACCATGTGATGAGTAATAAGTGGTGGCACCAAGACACAAAATTTGACTCGAAAGCCAGTGCTCTGCCCGTTTCAAGTTGGAGGAGGATGGGGGAAAGAGGAGAAATAATTATTCCAGGAAGATAGCACAGTTTCGTACAAAAGCATGTAATTGATCAGGTGTGTTTCACTTTTAGCTGAGGAAGGAACCAGAAACAATGGACCCCAGAGAGCTGGGGCTTGACCACCACCCAAGAAATGGTAATAGGAAAACCAGCAGTAGTTCTAAGTCTAGGTGCACTGCATGTATGTGTCTAAGAATTTTATTATTATTATTATTATTATCATTATTATTATTAATTTATATCCAAGTTAGTCAACATACAGTGTAATAATGATTTCAGGAACAGAATTTAGTGCGTGTCTAAGAATTTTAAATAAATACAGGACTCAGAAAATCCAAGGTAAGATTTCTTGCAGAACTTGTAAAGCTCCCAGAACAGCAGCCAGAGCAGAAATTCCAAAGGCCCAGATCACTGCATGCTTTTCTCTGGTATTTCTACTTTCATTCTCCAGCACAATCTGGAATGTCTGGAGTTTGGGAGGGGTTCTCATGCTCCTATTGTCCCCGTCTCCCTCTAGCCAACAAAAGTAAATCTAACATCTCAGAATTTGTTCCAAAAGTAGTAAAATAAAGAAAAGAACCCTTCCTGTTCCCTGCCACAATTTGGCAAAAAAGCAATATATTAGTTAGGATTCTCCAGAAAAAAAGAAGAGAGAAAGAGATTTAGAGAATTGGCTCACATGATTGTGGAGGCCAGCAAGTTTAAAATCTGCACAGTGGGCCAACAGGCTAGAGACCCAGGGAAGAATAAATGTTGTGGTTAAAGTCTGAACTCTTGCTCAGGGTAGGAATGGGAGAAAAGAGTGAAAATTAGTCTTTGTTGTATTCAGGCCATGCAAGCTGATTGGTAAAGCTCATCCACATTATGGAGGGCAATCTATTTTACTCAGGTCTACCAATTTAAATGTAAATCTCTGGGGCGCCTGGGTGGCTCAGTCGGTTGATCGGCCAACTTCGGCTCAGGTCATGATCTTGCGGTCCGTGAGTTTGAGCCCCACGTCGGGCTCTGTGCTGACAGCTCAGAGCCTGGAGCCTGTTTGGGATTCTGTGTCTCCCTCTCTCTGACCCTCCCCCGTTCATGCTCTGTCTCTCTCTGTCTCAAAAATAAATAAACATTAAAAATTTTTTTTTAAAAAATAAATGTAAATCTCATCCAAAAATACTCTCACAGAAACATACAGAGTACCATTTGACCAAATATCTGGGCACCATGGCCCAGTCAACTTACACATAAAATTCACCATCATAGGCAAGTTAGTACCCATTCATGTTCCATCAACTTCAAGGGCCCCACCATATCTGTGTTTTGAAATATTTTTTTTAATTTTTTTTAATGTTTTTATTTATTCTTGAGAGAGAGAGACAGAGTGCGAGCAGGGAGGGGTAGAGAGAGGGAGACACTGAATCTGAAGCAAGCTCCAGGATCTGAGCTGTCAGCATAGAGCCCCATGCGGGGCTCAAACCCACAAGCTGTGGGATCATGACCGGAGCCGAAGTCAGAAGCTTAACCGACTGAGACACCCAGGCACCCCTATTTTTTTATTTTTTTGATGGACGTTTGGTGAAGTGGGTGGAGCTCACAATATCCAACTAAACGTCTTGAAATGCCTTGTAGAGGAGAAATATCGTGGCCTCCTTCCAATTGGAATGATTCAATATGTCAGAGAATTCTATAACCCTGGGGTACAATTAGGAAAAGCTCTAGAGCCGGTATGATTCAATATTTATTTAGCTATAGCCAATAAACTTGCTCCAGAGAATAGGGGATGAGCTATATGAGGCAAAAAGTAGAGGAAACTCATATGTTTTCTGAGGCCAGAGAGGAATAGAGAGGAAAAAAATATTAAATCACCTGAACACATTTAGACATTTTCCTATACACATTTCTTGAGCACACACACAAAATCACCTGAAAAGTTTCAAGTATTTCCTTAGATAAATATACATATTTATTTATGTGTATACATATATGTATATATACACATATACATCTTACCTGGAAACATTTCTGTATTTAAATGAATATATATTAAATCTATACATTGAAATATCTTCTCATCACATATTTCAAGTAAAACCAACCTCCTACTTAATGCTAAAAATGCTAAAAGCATTCTCATTGAGGTCAGAAGCAAGATAAGGATGTCTACTCTCCATTGACACCATTATATAACTTTTTTTTTTATAGTAGGAGTAACAGACAAGTCAAGAGAAAAAACTAAGAGATAAAATATTTTAATAAGTGAGTACAAATTATCTGTTAGACGATATGATTGTAGGTCTGGAAAGAACTCAAACAAATCAACTAAAAAATTATTCATATACAATGAGAGATTTCTGTAAAGTGGCTGGGTTCAGTATGAGGGTATAAAAATGGATAGCCTTATTATATATAAGCAAATAGCAACTAGAAAAACTAAAATGGAAGAAAAGAGCCTATTTACAAGAGCAACCACAAACACACAAACAAACCCCTAGGAATAAACCTAACAAGTGATGAGTTAGATCCACGAGAAAAATATTTTAATAGTTCAAAGAAGACTTGAATATAAGGTAAGTTATGCTCTGTTCTTAGATAAGAAGACATAAAAATATCAGTTCTTTCTAACTTAATCTATAAGATATTTCATCCCACTATAAAATACAAATAGAAAAATTTTAAACTTAACTAATTCTAAAGTTCATGTGAAAAAGTAAACACCTAAGCATATCTAGAACAATTCTAGAAAAGAAAAAATAAGGAAACTAGATGTTAAAGAATTTTAAAGAAAAAATAAAGAATGTGGTACATACAAAAGACTGTTTTGAGGAAAAAAAATGCAGACACGGAGAATACAAAGAACGCGTACATAAATTTATAACATAAGTAAGAAGACACTGCACAGAGGTGAAAAAAAGATGAATTCTTCAATAAATGGAGTTTTGATGACTTGACAGCATTCTGTGAAAAAAGAAGTCAATTTTTTACTACAAAATTTCCAGGAAAATCTAACAGTAAATGGAAAAACAAATACGTTATAAAAATACTAGAAGAAAACATGGGTGAACTTTTTTTATACAACCTTAACAATATTATGTAATACCTCCTACCCCAAAAAGATTGACAACATTGACTATATTGAAAAAGAAAAGACAAAGATTGAAAAAAAAATCACCTTTTAATAGGTATGTCTAACAAAGTGCTCATTTCCTTAATATCCAAAGAGCTATAAATCAAGAAGGAAAAAGTCAATAATTACATAGAAACTTGTGTGAAAATATTGAGCAGTCCTCAGCAAACTAACAAAACTACAATTCAAAACTCTAAGGAAAGAACATTTTTCACTTCTCAAATTAACAAAAGTCAAAGTTTGATGAGACGTTGAGTGTGGAAGGAATGAAAACTGGAAGGAGCACGTCTCTGCTCTAAGTGTGTGTTGTTGGACGCTGTGGAGGTCATTTGAATGCAAAATGCATATTTCTTTGACTCAGCAGTTTCGTTTCTCGGAAGTTATCCTACACATAGTCTCTCACATGTGCACAAAGACATTGTCGAAGGATATTTATTACAGCACTGCCTGCAAGAGCAGTTTGTTTAAAAACAATATAAATGTACATCAATAAATATCTGTAAGTCAACTACAGTCCACCCACACAATAAAATACTAGCAGATATATATTTAAAGTTTATTTATTTACTTAGAGAGAGAGAGAGAGGGAGAGAGAGAGAGAGGGAGTGCTGAGGCAAGACAGAGAGAGAGAGAGAGAGAGAGAGAGAGAGAGAGAGAGAATCCCAGTCAGGCTCCACACTCCAGCATGGAGCCCGATGTGGGGCTCGAACTCACGAACTGCCAGTTCATGACCTGAGCTGAAATCTAGAGTCAGATATTTAACTGACTGAGCCACCCAAGCGTCCCACTAGTAGATATTTTTTAAAGTCATTTCTATATGTCCTAACACGGGATCATTTCTAAAATATAATAAGTGCAAAAACCAAGACTTGGAAACGTATGTACAATAAGCATGTGCATGTAAACGAAAGTCTGTGTGATTGTCTGGTACAGGTGCAGTGTATATATAGAGAGTGCATCCTGGAAAGGACGATGCTCAAAAAACTGGGTGTAACAATGAGAAACCAAGGACTGTGGAATAAGATGGGAGGAAGTGACTTTTACTACAGTATATTATTTTGTACCTTTTAAAGTTATGCTCCATGTGTATACATTACTTCTTCTAATGAATAAATCAATTCGAAGTTATTGGAAATTTTATGGATGGCTAATTCACAAAATCAAACTAAAATAAATGCTATTATGGCAATAGGACCTACTGATTGTAATATTACATATTCTGTTCATAGCATCTTTGGAGAGCTAAATCCTGGATATAAAGTCTTCATATGTCTATATGTGTATGTATATTTGATATAAGAAAACTTGAGGGAAAGGGGTCAAGCAAGACATAGAAACTTTTGGACTAAGAAGTGTGGGAATGATTTATGATTTGTTTATTCAAAAATGAATAGAACAAAATCATATGTCAAGCAGTGGAAATGACAATATAAAGGAGAAAGGAAAACCCTTATTTCTTGCATGCGAGTCACTTAAAACTTACTGGACTAATAAGTCCAATATAACAAGAAAGACAAAAAAATTAATAGTAGCACAGATTACAATAATTTGTAGTGGCTCAACCAACACCAAAAGATTAAAGAATAAGAGAAGTTTCACAGAAGTTAAAATCTTGACCTTGGTTTTCAAGACCTCACTAACTCCCTTGTAAAGAACAAACTCTTCCAGCTCCAAGAGCAGTTCTCAGCTACTGCCAAAAGTTCCTGTGACCCCCAAGTGCCCACATAGTTTCAGTAAGCTGGGAATATTCTGTTCTGACCTTGCACATAACATGCATGTGCAGCTGTCAAACAGCCAGCAGCTCAGCCACAGAGGCCAGTCTGTAGGAGGGAGAATGAGTTCCATAAATAGTGCCTAAATGCTTCATGAAACACTTTGTAATAGTTACCAAGAACATCTCTTTGGGACTCCAAAGGCTTAGAATAACAATTGACTAAAGATATTCTGATCGGTAACGCGAGTGTGGAAAAAGTTCCAGACCATTAGAGCTTATCTTTACGTATAATCCATCCTTTTCAGGGGGATTTGTAACTTAGTAGAGCAAAAAGAATCTCTAAAATACTATTTCCAGAAGTCTTTGGCCACCCCCTACGTTGATTTACACATTCCACTGACTTGCACATATTCTGTTTAGACCTGACAGTTATTAAAACCTTGGACTTTGGTTTAAAATTTGGCTTGTAAGGAAGTGCCATCAACAGTTCATTTAGAATTTGAGGTTCTTTTCCAAAGATTTGAAAAGATTCAAATATAATCACCTCAGATGTGTAGATCAGGGGTCAGCAACCTATGACCTGTGAACCAAATCCGGTCCACTGGCTGATTTTGTAAATAAAAATTTTGAAGCATAGCCGTACCTTTTGTTTACATATTGCCTATGGTGGTTTGCACAGTGTAAAAGCCAAGTGGAGAGGTTGCCATGGAGACCATAGGACCCACAGCCTAAAATATTTACTGTCTGGTCCTTTAAAAACAAAGTTTGCTGACCCCTGATTGAGATTCATGCAGTTAGAGCCTGAACCATCCAAGAAAACTTTATTCTTTTTTTTTTTTTTGGGACAGAGAGAGACAGAGCATGAACGGGGGAGGGGCAGAGAGAGAGGGAGACACAGAATCGGAAACAGGCTCCAGGCTCCGAGCCATCAGCCCAGAGCCTGACGCGGGGCTCGAACTCACGGACCGTGAGATCGTGACCTGGCTGAAGTCGGACGCTTAACCGACTGCGCCACCCAGGCGCCCCGAAAACTTTATTCTTAATGATGTGATCACATCAGCAACAATTACGATTCTCACTTTGATGATAGCTAAGGATTTGAAACTGGACAGGCTTGGGTTTCAGTCCTACCTATGGTGCTCTTGCATATTTTAATCAAGTTACTTATTCTCTTGGTGCCTATTTTCTCATCTGTAATACAGGGATAATCGCATACATAGTGCAAGATTATTGTGAGAATTTTTAAAAGATGCCATTTATCATAGTCACAAGGTAAGGTAAAGAGGCCAATGGGTAAGAATCCAATTACTATCTCGAAGAACATACCTTTTTGTGTGTTAGTTTATTGGGTTTAAATCAACAATGATTGTATTACCTCAAAATTTTGTGGTTAAGGGATTCAGGCAGGGCTCAGCTGAGTGATTCCATTGTCCCTGATGGTATTGACTAGATGGACTGGTCTGTAGGCTTCAGATAACATCACTCCCATGTGAAGGGTCAGTGACCGACCAGAGGACAGCTCAGGACTCCAGAAAGTATTCCAGAGACAAAGACTTCTTAGGACCTAGCCTAGGAGTCACACAGTGACACTTCTGCCACACTCAAGCAAGCCTCTGAGGCCAGACTCTCCCCCTCAGTGGGAAAAGTCACAGAGAATTTGTGGCCATCATTAATCTACCGAGACTTATTTTATCTGCATAAAACAGTTTCACTAAAAGCAACCACCAAAGCAACAAGAATTCGATTCCGCCAAAGAACCGGAGGATTTAGGATTCCATGATGCTGGTTTACAGTAATTTCCAACTTGTCTTCAAATTGTTTTGGTAGCAGGTAAACACAACTTGTCTCTTCTAACAAACAAAGGGGCTGGAATTCTCAGTACCCCCACTTTCATATTCTGGAATTTACCAGATTAGTTGAATCATCATTCTTCTCACACGTATAAAATGAATGAACGAAAGGCATTTGCCTTTTCCAAGGCAAAAGAAGTGTAGTGTACCTGAAATTATAAAGGATGCTAGCCGTATTTGAGAAGTATTTTGATGGAAGCGGTAACCACCTACCATCTTTTTCCTTCCCTCAATGTGGAAACGTAATGTTTCCAATCCATTTTATTCCAGATGTGTTGGGCAAGAAAAAAACCCGTGATGATGAGGAATCCAGCCATATGTCATTGAGCAGATCCAAGTGGGTGGTTCTACCAAGAAATGCAGTAAAACTAAATTGGGAAAAGTGGAGCACGATCGGTCCTCATGGACTGAACAGATGTAAGATCTGAAATAGACACAAGGGTCCCAGAGCTTAGCGGAGGCTGAAATTCTGTGCAACAAGCTAATGGTGTCACTTTTTGTGTCTTCTCGCAAACAGTAAAAACTTCAGAACTGCATTGGGGGGAAGATCTGAAGTTTTATGTCTGAGAAAGAATATCATTCTCCAAATGAGAAACATAACCAAAACTTCTTTTGGAAACTCTCTTCTGTGCAAATTTATAGGAAATTGTCTTTGTAAGATTTATTTTTCTTTTTAAATATCACTCTCTGATATATAAAATAGTTTTTTTGATAGTGTTTAATGTGTCTGTGTTATTCTAATGGGCATAGCTGGGTGGCTGGATGGGAAGATGGCCAGTTAGAATCCTTGTAGTCAACTAGGCCAAGAAACACTCAGTTTTTTTTAACCACCAAGGTTTCATTTGATGAGAAAATCAGGTCATCAATGGATACTTTAAGATTAGCAGCATTGTTTTCATTTCACAACAATACTTTCTAAAAGAAGAGCCATTAATCAGCAAGTAATACTTTTTTAGTTTAAATAAAGCAAGTTCTTCCTTTTTTTTTTCTGTAGGAATGTGACCTACTTAAGAAAACTCAAGCATACTAATATCACTAAAATGTTAACAGTTAATTATTTAATATTGTTATTTTAAAATTTAAACTGTAAAAATGGTTGAGTTTATCAGTTAAGATATAATAAAAGAAACTGGAAACCAAAGTTTGCTTTTCAGAATTTGCAATTTTTTTTTAAACATAGACTCTTTTTTTTTTTTTAATTTTTTTTTTTTCAACGTTTTTTATTTTTATTTTTGGGACAGAGAGAGACAGAGCATGAATGGGGGAGGGGCAGAGAGAGAGGGAGACACAGAATCGGAAACAGGCTCCAGGCTCCGAGCCATCAGCCCAGAGCCTGACGCGGGGCTCGAACTCACGGACCGCGAGATCGTGACCTGGCTGAAGTCGGACGCTTAACCGACTGCGCCACCCAGGCGCCCCAAACATAGACTCTTAAATTTAAAATGTTTTGGTTCTGATGTTGGTTCTCAGTGGGAAGATCTCAATTTGGCACATAACCTATATCCTCACACTGAAGAATGCCATTCCCGAAAACCTAAGTATCCAGGCATGGGGCCGTCACGGGGCCCCTGGGTGGCTCAGTCGGTTAAGCGTGCAACTTTGATTTCCTCTCAGGTAGTGATCTCACAGTTCATGGGTTCCAGCCCCGCATCGGGCTCTGTTTGACAGTGCAGAGCCTGCTTGGGATCCTCTCTCTCTCCCTCTTTCTCTGCCCCTCCCCCACTCGTGCTCTCCTTTTCTCAAAAATAAATAAACTTAGAAAGGAATCATTGTTGGGGAATCCCCTCCATTGACAACAACCCATATTTATAGTATATAGCAGCTTACAAAATGCTTTTGTATAAATTGCCTCATTGGTTCCTCACAAGCCTATGAGTTAATTTTTCTCAGCCCACTCTATAGTTAAAGAAACTGAGGATCTGAAATGATAGAAGGTTTTTTCCCTTTTCTCCCAAATCCCTGACCAGTCCCTATCCTCTCCCCTCCTTCACACTGCTCACCAGCATTATCTACTCTGGGCACACTGATTTGCTTCCTGCCTCCCACACAGCATGTTCTCTCTTACCTATATATGCTTGGTGGGTTTGGGTTGTTTGTTTAAATGCTTTGCTTGTCCAAAAATGTTTAACCCTGAAAGTCATCCCTAAACACGACAGCTCACATCTCTCTCCCCTTTTAACAACACCCTGCACAACACCTATCTGTAATGCACCATGGCATTTGTGTGATTTCCCTGTTTCTTCTCTAACATTTGCACATCTTAGGCATCCAAATGGCATATCAATACCTTGCATGCAGGGGCTGTGCCCTTCATTCACTCTCCGTCCCCCGAGTGCTGAGCATAATTCTGTGTACAGAGTAGAAGAGTACTTATGACTCAAATGAACAATCTGGAAACCTCTTTTGTCCAGCTGGGTGCCCCGGTTTCTTTCCTCTGCCTCAAATGCCCTCTATGCTTCCACCTTTCCAACAATCCTGAAGACCCAGCTCATGTCATCTCCTTTGTGAAGCTGTACTGAACCATCAGGGAGACTTTAGTCACCATCTCCCAGCATTTGTCATTTGGTATTTACATATCCATCTCTCCCACCAAACTGCCAGGAACATACCCACCACGGCTTCGAATACCTCCCATATTTTCCCTTAATTGTTAATACAAGGAATTCTTAACCCCAGTAGATTGTAAATTCCTTTAGAGTAGAGAATATGTCTTCAGAGATATTCACAGGGTGAATGCAGTCTTTGGAAAGAGATCAGCACTAAAGCGTTGAAATCATCTCCGATGAAAAGCATTCATTCCCGAAGACGAATAATAAACTAACTCCACGAAGCCTTTTTGAAAATCGCTCAAGAATCTTTCAGAGGAAGTTGGTATGTTTATCCAAAGTTTTTTGTCATAAACCAATCATTACATTCATGACACACTTGGCACAATCCTATTGGAAGAATATTGATGGTGAGCAAGGATAACTGTCATGTGAATCATTTTCTTTACAATGAAAATGTCCAATGCAAATATTTCTCATAACTCTAGGATGGGCCTATTTACGAGCTCCATAAAGATATCACCTAATTTCTAGAATATATGGATTTTGGATTTCCATGGCATATTTTACATTCAAGGATAATGAAAAGTAATGAGCTGAATATAGACTATTATATCAAAGTGAACAGGATGGTCATTATTCATTCTAAATAGCAGAAGCTATTTTCATTACATCTTAGTGAATTTAGCCCACATATAATGATACATAATAATATCTTAGTAAATTTTGTGGTATGAAAACGTACTTAGACTTCTTGATCTCGAATGGCAGCATACATACACAAAAGCAGCCTTTACATTGAAATGAATATGGGAGTCAGAGCTCATGCTATAGAATAAGGATCACCTGGGAAACTTGTTAAATGTACAGGTAGTCTGGCCTCAGTTGCAGAGATCTGAATAAACCTCTGTAATTTTAATAATAGCAATAATGATTCACACCAAAATTTGGGAGCCGATGGACTAGGGGCATAAACTCAAGTGGTCCTACAGGCTTGCAAGAGCTGATCCTACCCATTCCTCTTCCCAGCCCTGCGTTCAGTCATGACCCGTCCCTAACTAAGTCAGCCATGGTGGCAGTATTTATACCATGGAAAGTGGCAACTACTATGTTGCTAAACATTTACCAACACTCCACCAGATAAGAGATCAGAGCCTTGGTCTCTCTCCGTAAGAGAATTTTTTGGACAAACCTTGATCCTGCTGAAATTCTCTGATAAACGTTGTTATAGGTAGAGTAAGGAACTCAAAGTTCCCGAGTTGTCAAATTTAGTACTTTCCCTTAAAGAAGTGAAAATAACAAGACTCAAGCAAGTGAGTTAACAGTCATTTATAAAGCAAGGAAAACTAAAATTTCTTGTGTTGATGAAATTTTAAAGGATTTATGGCCAAGGTTCTACCCCAGATAAGGTGATCCAGGGAAAGATGCAGGAGGGGTTACCTATAGATCCGCTTTGCCAACTTTCTCATATCTAATCAAGTCCAAGTGTCCTGTACCTTCCAACTGCAAGCCAACTTTAACTCAAATATGGGGACCTGATAGGAGACAGACTCTGTCCTCCATCCTGGACAGGTTTAGGCATTTATGCTCACCAAAAACAAACCAGAACCAGACAGGGACGACGCTCACTTAATACTTTATTAAGTACCGCAGGAAACACAGAGATTAAGCTGTTAGATTTGGATTCTTTCTGCTCTCCAGCATTACATGTGAATTTTGGAATGACTGGGTCAGCAACAAGTCACAGCAACGACCCTGAGACATATTTAGGCTCTGAAGGCCTGTGTGCAGTGTCTCAGGGTGGGAAAACTACAGTTTTGAAAGAGAAACTATCTTGCAGTTTCAATCACTGATGGAAACAGAGTGATAAAAGCCTTCCTTAAAAATAACCGGGAGGAGCCAAGATGGCCGAACAGCATGGTAGTTTTTTGTGCGTCTCGCGTCCGTGAAATACAGCCAGACCAACACTAAACCATCCTACACACCTAGAAAACTGATCGGAGGATTAACACAACAATCTGCACAACCTGAACCACAGAATTCAGCAGGTACGCGGGACAGAGAAGTGAATGTGGGGAGCGAGAAGCCATGAAAGGTGGAAACCGCTTAGTGGGTGGAGAGAGGACAGAGACTGGGGAGCGGGGCAGAATTCAGGAAAAGCACCCTTCCCCAAAAGCAGCTGGAGAGAAAGTGGAAAATTGGAAACAGCCCAAGGGACTAAACTAAAAAGGGAGAAAGGAGAAAGGAGAGGGTTTAAATTCCATTAAGACTGTAAACAAGGGGAGCGCAGAGTCTGCAGCTCGGTACCTGGTGGTGCTCTGGCGGGAAGGGCGAATCCTCAGGAACAGAGTGGGGTCCGGGAGGTTCTCGGGCCACACGGGGAAAAGCGGTTCCACTGCCGGAAGGACATTTGGTAGAGACTGTTGAAGCCACCTGGTCGCAGCAGACCCCGGAAGGCGGCCACATTCGCTGGTGCTGGAACAAGGTCATTGAGGGTGAAGCCTGGTGCCCATAATCCCTGAAACGCTGCTGTTACACTGTCTCGCGAACTTTTCTGGGGTGGGCTGACACCTGGCCGCAGTCTCGGGGCTCCGGCAGCGGCAGGGTCAAGCGGGCCTTCCTGGGTGCAGCCGACCTTTGGCCATTGCTCATTCGGCCATTGCTGGGTGAGACCCGCCCACAGAGGGGCGGAAGGGGTCAAAGCCGCAGTCCTTCAGAAGTAAGGGGCCGGGGAAAACAGCCGCCTCTGAGACAAAACTCGGGAGAGAGTTGGTGCCTAGGGCTTGGTCATGGACAGTGAAGATGCGGGGAGTGGACAAAAGCTGAAGACAGAGGATGGGTGCGCGATTGCTGATCCGAGAGAACAGACTGGATAGCTGGATGGTGCCATTTTCGCCTCCCCCGCGCATGCGCATATGCACCTATGAGCACCGCAACACTCCACCCCAGGAGGCTAGCAGCGCCATCTAGTGGAGAACGGAGCCCTTACACTGAGCTCTGCCCAACTGGGCCAACCTCGCTCTTCAAGAACATAAGTCTCACCGCCTGTTTACTTTATGGACTATAAAGCGCTTCATGGTCTGACTTCTAGGGGAAAACGAAGTAACTTCAGTCCTATTTCAATCTGTTAGCAGGTCCATGTATTCAATTTTCTTTTTTTTTCTTTTTCACTTATTTTCTTTTTCTTGAATACAGAAAGAGAAAAAAATTCATCTTTGTTTTAAATTTTTATTAAAAACATTTTTCTTTAATTTTTATTACTATGTTTTTTACTTTTGTGTAAATTTTTTCAAATTCTATTTTACTTCCATCGTTTTATTTTAGTCTATTATAGTGTATTCACCTTTTCAAATTTTCATACAATTTCATTTTTTTGTTTTCTTTTTTCTTTTTCGTTTTTTTTTCTTGAATGCAGAAACAGAAATCTTCATTTTACTTTCAATTTCTATTAAAATATTTTTATTTAATTTTTTTACTATATTTTTTGCTTTTGTGTAAATTTTTTCAAATTCTATTTTACTTCCATCATTTTATGTTAGTCTGCTACAGTGTATTCACTTTTTCAAATTTTCAAACGATTTCTTTTTTTCTCTTTTTTAAAATCTTTTTTCTCTTTTTCTTTTCTTTTTTTCTGAAATACAGAAAAAGAAAAAAATTCATATTTATTTTTAATTTTTATTAAAAATATTTTTATTTTTTCTACTATATTCTTTATTTTTGTGTTTATTTTTTCAAATTCTATTTTACCCCCATCATCTCATTTTAGTCTACTTCAGTGTATTCATTTTTTCAAATTCTCAAATGATTTCCTCCCCCCCCCCCTTTTTTTTCTCTAATCTGTCAAACCACTTTCAACACCCAGACCAAAACACACCAAGGATCTAGCATCATTTATTCGGTGTGTGTGTGTGTGTGTGTGTGTGTGTGTTTAGTTTTTAATTTTAATATTTTTTAAATTTTAATTTTTGTTAATTTCAATTTTTCTACCTCATTAATTCCTTTTCTCCCTTCAAAATGACAAAATGAAGGAATTCAACCCAAAAGAAAGATCACAAAGAAACGATAGCCAGGGATTTAACCAACACAGATACAAGCAAGATGTCTGAACCAGAATTTAGAATCACAATAATAAGCACACTAGCTGGAGTCGAAAACAGATTAGAATCCCTTTCTGCGGAGATAAAAGAAGTAAAATCTAGTCAGGATGAAATAAAAAATGCTCTAACTCAGCTGCAATCATGGATGGATGCCATGGTGGAAGGATGGATGAGGCAGAACAGAGAATCAGTGATATAGAGGACAAACTTATCGAGAATAATGAAGCAGAAAAAAAGAGGGAGATGAAGGCAAAAGAGCTCGATTTAAGAATTAGAGAAATCAGTGACTCATGAAAAAGGAACAACATCAGAATCATAGGGGTCCCAGAGGAGGAAGAGGGAGAAAGAGGGGTAGAAGGGTTATGTGAGCAAATCATAGCAGAAAATTTTCCTAACCTGGGGAAAGACACAGACATCAAAATCCAGGAAACACAGAGGACCCCCGTTAGATTCAACAAAAACTGACCATCAACAAGGCATAGCATAGTCAAATTCACAAAATACTCAGGCAAGGAGAGAATCATGAAAGCAGCAAGGGAAAAAAAAGTCCCTAACCTACAAGGGAAGACAGACCAGGTTCACAGAAGACCTATCCACAGAAACTTGGCAGGCCAGAAAGGAGTGGCAGGATATATTCAGTGTGCTGAATCAGAAAAATATGCAGCCAAGAATTCTTTATCCAGCAAGGCTGTCATTCAAAATGGAAGGAGAGATAAACAGTTTCCCAGACAAACAAAAATTAAAAGAGTTTGTGACCTCTAAACCAGCCCTGCAAGAAATTTTAAGGGGGACTCTCTGAGGGGAGAAAAGATGAAAAAATATATAAAAAAATAAATAGCAAAAGCAACAAAAGATTAGAAAGGACCAGAGAACACCACCAGAAACTCCAACTCTTCAAGCATCATAATGGCAATAAATTCATATCTTTCAGTACTCACTCTAAACGTCAATGGACTCAATGCTCCAGTCAAAAGACATAGGGTAACAGAACGGATAAGAAAAACAGGATCCATCTACATGCTGTTTACAAGAGACCCACTTGAGACCTAAAGACACCTTCAGATTAAAAATGAGGGGATGGAGAACTATCTATCATGCTAATGGTCAACAAAAGAAATCCAGAGTAGCCATACTTATATCAGACAATCTAGACTCTAAAATAAAGACTGTATCAAGAGATGCAGAAGGGCATTATATCATAATCAAGGGGTCTATCCACCAAGAAGACCTAACAATTGTAAACATTTATGTGCCAAATGTGGAGGCACCCAAATATATACATCCATTAATCACAAACATAAAGAAACTCATCAAAAGTAATACCATAATGGTAGGAGACTTCAACACCCCACTCACAGCAATGGACAGATCATCTAATCAAAAAAATCAACAAGGAAACAATGGCTTTGAATAACACACCGGACCAGATGGACTTAACAGATATATTCAGAACATTTCATCCTAAAGCAGCAGAATATACATTCTTCTCCAGTGTACGTGGAACATTCTCCAGAATAGACCATATACTGGGACACGAATCAGCCCTAAGTAAGTACAAAAAGATCAAGATCATACCGTGCATATTTTCAGACTACAATGCTATGAAACTCGAAATCAACCACAAGAAAAAATTTGGAAAGGTAACAAATACTTGGAGACTGAAGAACATCCTACTAAAGAATGAATGGGCTAACCAAGCAGTTGAAGAGGAAATTAAAAAGTATGTGGAAGTCAATGAAAATGATAATACCACAACCCAAAACCTCTAGGATGCAGCAAAGGTGGTCATAAGAGGAAAGTATATAGCAATTCAGGCCTTCCTAAAGAAGAAAGAAAGATCTCAGATACACAACCTAAACTTACGCCTTAAGGGGCTGGAAAAAGAACAGCAAATAAAACCCAAAACCAGCAGAAGACAGGAAATAATAAGGATTAGAGCAGAAGTTAATGCTATTAAAACCAAAAAAACAGTAGAACAGATCAATGAAACCAGAAGCTGGTTCTTTGAAAGAATTAACAAAATTGATAAACCACTAGCCAGTTTGATCAAAAAGAAAAAGGAAAGGACCCAAATAAATAGAATCAAGAATGAAAAGAGGAGAGATCACAACCAACACAGCAGAAATAAAAACAATAATAAGAGAATATTATGAACAATTATATGCCAATAAAATGGGTAATCTGGAAGAAATGGACAAATTCCTAGAAACATATACACTGCCAAAACTGAAACAGGAAGAAATAGAAAACTTGAACAGACCCATAAACAGTAAGGAAATCGAATTAGCAATCAAAAATCTGCCAAAAAACAAGAGTCCAGGGCCAGATGGCTTTCCAGGGGAATTCTACCAAACATTAAGGAAGAGTTAACATCTTCTCTTGAAGCTGTTCCAAAAAATAGAAATGGAAGGAAAACTTCCAAACTCTTTCTATGAAACCAGCATGACCTTGATTCCAAAACCAGACAGAAACCTCACTAAAAAGGAGAACTATAGACCAATTTCCCTGATGATCTTGGATGCAAAAATCCTCAACAAGGTATTAGCCAACCAGATCCAACAATACATTAAAAAAATTATTCACCATGACCAAGCGGGCTTTATAGCTGGGATGCAGGGCTGGTTCAATATCCACAAAACAATTAACGTGATTCATCACATCAATAAAAGAAAGGACAAGAACCATATGATCCTCTCAATAGATGCAGAGAAAGCATTTGACCAAATACAGCATCCTTTCTTGATAAAAACCCTGAAGAAAGTAGGGATAAAAGGATCATACCTTGAGATCATAAAAGCCATATATGAACGACCCAATGCTAATATCATCATCAATGGGGAAAAACTGAGAACTTTCCCCCTAAGGTCAGGATCAAGACAGGGATGTTCACTCTCACCACTGTTATTCAACATAGTATTGGAAGTCTTAGCCTCTGCAATGAGACAACACGAAGAAATAAAAGGCATCCAAATCGGCCAGGAGGAGGTCAAACTTTCACTCTTTGAAGATGGCATGATAGTCTATATGGAAAACCCAAAAGATTCCACCAAAAAACTGCTAGAATTGATTCATGAATTCAGCAAAGTTGCAGGATATAAAATCAACGCACAGAAATCGGTTGCATTCCTATACACCAACAATGAAACGAAAGAAAGAGAAATCAAGGAATCAATACCATTTACAGTTGCACAAATACCCATAAAATACCTACGAATAAATCTAACCAAGGAGGTGAAAAATCTATACACTGAAAAGTATAGAAAGCTTATGAAAGAAATTGAAGAAGACACAAAAAAATGGAAAAAGATTCCATGCTCCTGGATAGGAAGAACAAATATTGTTAAAATGTTGATATTACCCAAAGCAATCTACATATCCAATGCAATCCCTACCAAAGTAACACCAGCATTCTTCACAGAGCTAGAACAAACAATACTAAAATTTGTATGGAACCGGAAAAGACCCCTCAATAGCCAAAGCGATCTTGAAAAAGAAAACCAAAGCAGGAGGCATCACAATCCTGGACTTCAAGCTGTATTACAAAGCTGTAATCATCAAGAGCGTATGGTACTGGCACAAAAACAGACACTCAGATCGATGGAACAGAATAGAGAACCCGGAAATGGACCCACAAACGTATGACCAACTAATCTTTGACAAAGCAGGAAAGAATATCCAATGGAATTAAGACAGTCTCTTCAGCAAGTGGTGCTGGGAAAACTGGACAGCGACATGCAGAAGAATGAACCTGGACCACTGTCTTACACCATACACAAAAATAAACTCAAAATGGATGAAAGACTTACACATAAGACAGGAAGCCATCAAAATCCTCAAGGAGAAAGCAGGCAAAACCCTCTTCGATCTTGGCCGCAGCAACTTCTTACTCAAGACGTCTCTGGAGACAAGGGAAACAAAAGCAAAAATGAACTACTGGGACCTTATCAAAATAAAAAGCTTCTGCACAGCAAAGGAAACAATCAGCAAAACTAAAAGACAACCGACAGAATGGGAGAAGATATTTGCAAATGACATACCAGATAAAGGGTTAGGATCCAAAATCTATGAAGAACTTCTCAAACTCAACACCCCAAAAACAAATAATGCCATGAAGAAATGGGCAAAAGACATGAATAGACACTTCTCCAAAGAAGACATCCAGATGGCCAACCAACACATGAAAAAATGCTCCACATCACTCATCAGCAGGGAAATACAAATCAAAACCACAATGAGATACCACCTTACACCTGTCAGAATGGCTAACATTAACAACTCAGGCAACAACAGATGTTGGCGAGGATGCGGAGAAAGAGGATCTCTTTTGCATTGTTGGTGGGAATGCAAGCCGGTGCAGCCACTCTGGAAAACAGTATGGAGGTTCCTCAAAACACTAAAAATAGAACTATCCTACGACTCAGCAATTGCACTACTAGGCATTTATCCACGGGATACAGGTGTGCTGTTTCGAAGGGACACATATACCCCCATGTTTGTAGCAGCACTATCAACAATAGCCAAAGTATGGAAAGAGCCCAAACGTCCATCAACTGATAAATGGATAAAGAAGATGTGGTATATATACAATGGAGTATTACTTGGCAATCAGAAAGAATGAAATCTTGCCATTCGCAACTATGTGGATGGAACTGGAGGGTATTATGCTAGGTGAAATTAGTCAGTCAGAGAAAGACAAAAATCACATGACTTCATTCATATGAGGACTTTAAGAGACAAAACAGATGAACATAAGGGAAGGGAAACAAAAATAATATAAAAACATGGAGGGGGGCAAAACAGAAGAGACTCATAAATGTGGAGAACAAACTGAGGGTTACTGGAGGGGTTGTGGGAGGGGGGGTGGGCTAAATGGGTAAGGGGCACTAAGGAATCTACTCCTGAAATCATTGTTGCACTATATGCTAACTAATTTGGACGTAAATTTTAAAAAATTAAAAATAAAATAAAAAAAAAATGACTGTGGCAGGGGCATCTGGGTGGCTCAGTTGGTTAAGCATCCAACTCTTGATCTCAGCTCAGGTCTTAATCTCAGGGTTGTGAGTTCAAACCCTACATTGAGCTCTGTGCCGGGCGTGGAGCTTCTTTAACAAAAAAGAAAAAAGAAAAATGGCAGAGTGGACTAGGTCTTGATTTACAAGGAATTACAAAGGATCAGTCCTTCAAAAGAGTAATAAATACACAAAAAATATTCTTAAGGGTAGTATGTAATCTAAACACTGTGTGGGATCACATACATTGATCATCTATGCCAGCTTTGCTGGTACAGTTATGATTTTATAAAATTCTATTTTCTCTAATAAAAGATTTCTATTACTGACTGACTAAATGGGATTAAGGCATATTTTACAAAAATTAAGTAACTTCACACACACACACACACACACACACACACACAACCTTTCCCAGTTAGTGTGTCCTAATTTGAGATTTGGAGAATATGATCACCATGTTTATAGAATTCACGATAGATGCCTTACAGTTAGGTATATGTTCCAGAGTAGACTCTTTGTTTTAAAAGTGAGAACTTGCACACGAACACCCCCAGTGTCTTAGTGCAAGACTTATTTCTCGGCCCCTGCCTTCCTCTGAATCACACCCTCTACCTCTCTAAAGCTGAACGTCTATTGAATTAGGCAGAGGTGAGCAGCCTCAAATGTCACAAGAAAGGTTAATCGATGCTTGTGGGGCTACAGGTTAACCTATGGAACGAAGCAAAGAAAGGAAAAGTAAGAGATGTACAATAAAAGCGTGTGGGAGAACTAGAGTATGTCCCCAGTTTTGCTTGCCCTCCCCTCCCCCCCAATTCTGGTCCCTCCTTAATAAGAGTCATTACATGTAGGAGTGGGTCTCTTAGGGGAGGAGGTCTGAGAACTTAGGAAGAACACACGGGGACAAACTTATTACAAGGCGTGGAGATCGAACTCTGGGTGGTCCTCGCCCGAACCCCGCGCAGCCCTGTGACGCTTAAATGGAACCGGTGCCAAGGAATAGCCCGGGCAGAAATGGCTTCCCCACATCTTATTTTCCGTGAGAAATTTTCCATAACGTTTTCCAGTTTTCCTCCTAAGATGGACAGTGTGTGGCGATATTAGGGCCCGATACTCACGAATCCACCATGCCCACCCCCATGGGACACCTTGAATTACCATGTTTTAAAAGAAATAGCATTCTTCACTTAGATATTTTAAAAGATTTTATCTGGAAAGGGGATAGGGAAAAAATCAAGGAATGAAAAGCAATCTATATTAGTAGTTTCTCAAGTATATTCTATTTTGGGAAAATGTATTTTACACCCTCTTATTTCAAATAATATTGCATGCGGGCATAAGAGACGCTCTGAGATATCCTACCGTTAAAATGATCATCCTCAGAAATAAAAAAAAAAATGTTTCTTGGCGTTAACATACACTTAATGTAAAATTTACCATCTAACCATTTTGGAGCGTGTGGCTCAGGGGTTTGAAATACATTCACATTGTTTGGTAGCTGTCACCACCTCCATCCACAAAACTCTTTCCATCTTGTAAAACTGAAACTCGGTACCCATTGAATACAAACTCCACATTCTCCCTTCTCCCTGGCAACCACCCTTTCATCTTCTGTCTCTGTGATTTGACTATTGTAAGTACCTCATGTAAGTGAAATCATACAGCGCTCGTCCTTTGGCGACTGCATTATTTCTTTTAGCACAATGACCTCAAAGTGCTTCCATGTTGTCACCTGTATGAGAACTTCCCCCCTTTTTATTGCTGCCTAATATTCCACTGTGTGTACAGACCCCATTTTGCTTAGCGGTCATCAGTTGATGGACACATGTTTTAGCTCCTGTGAACACGGGTGTGCAAATATCTTTTTGACACCTGGCTTATAAATTCTTTTGGGTATATACCCAGAAATGGATAGACTTGGTTTCAATTCAACATTTCCCAATTGTTCGCTGCAGAACCCTTCAGTTTACATTTAAATAAAACAGGACCCTGTTGAGAGTGAGCCTCTATTAACACACAAGAAACTCATGTTCTCCAGCCCTCTAGTTAGAATGTCAGTCAGATATCACTTTTTTTTTTCTTTAGAAAAACAAACAACCTCCTTCTCCATATACAGCTTTCTGTACAAGGATGCTTTACCAGATAAGCTCACTTCTGAAGTAATCGGGTCCTGAGCGAGAGCCAGGCCACCAGCATGGAACTGGACATGTGAGATCACCAGAGCAAAGCACTCTTGTTCAGAAGGGAGGCAAGCCCAGCTCCCGTTGCTGGAACCGAATGGTTTTCCCTGCAAGGGTGGCACTTCTCCAATTCCAAATGTGACTCCTTGACAATTTATAACTGAAGGCATCGGTTTCCTTTTCTGGGGGCGGGGGGTTTATTATCTAGCACAGGTGCTCTATCTGTATTGCCCATTTGCTATTGAATTATATTTCATAACTTTTTCTTGCCAAATGACTCCTAAACATAAATTCTCAGTACGTTAACACTTCACCCCAAGTCCTTCGCAGCAATCTGCAGAACACGTGGGTGCCGTGCCGAGACTCTCAGTGATAAAAGGAAAGCTGCTAACGTAGGACATAATCATATATTTTAAAGGAGCAGATGGATCGTAACCCAATTCTGCAGGAAGTGGGGTGTGCTCACCTTCATGGTTTACTCACTGGACTTTCTAGAGTCAAATGTTACTTACCACCAAACAGATCTCTTTCGTTCCCTTTGTGTCCTGAAATTCTCCCTGGTTCCAAGTTTCCTGGTATTTGAGGTGAGCTCCTCCTAGGGTTTCTTCACTGTCCACTCTGCAATTGCCAAGCCAAGGAAACATTAGCAAAGGGGAGGAGTAGAGAGGTCTGTGCTGCAGCACGGGAAGCAGGTCTGTGAAAGGGGAGCACAGACATCGCAACACCAAGAACTGATCCCTCAAAGAAACTGGCATCTGTCGGGGCTGCTCCAAAGGGTTGTCAGGGCCTTAGTGAGAGGAGTAAGCTCTTTCCTGCACTATAGACATGCCATCTCCATAACTGTGCTGGACACCAGGGCTTCAAGCTAGCCTGTGGAGAAACTACCCTCCCGAACGCATGGTTCATTTCCTGCAACATGGTTCCCTCCAGACAGCCAGGACTCCTACCCCGAGTCCCACCTCCTGGAGGGCCCTGTTCCGGCCATCTTTCAGCCAGGCTTCTCTATGGGGGACAATTCTGAGCACCTCGCCTGTGCCATCCCCTGCTTCCCCACCCCACTCCGTGTACCAGGATCATGGGGTTCCCCATCCAGGGGCTCAAGTCACTGCCAGCCTGCAAGGAGCTCTTCCGTGGAGATAGTCTCTGGAGGACCCATTTGTAGACCTGAGAGGTGGCCAAGGAGCGGCTGCTTGCAGGACAGGAAGAAGCTGGGTTTGGACAGAGCTTAGGCCAGTAGGAGTAGGACACACACTCATGGGTGAGGTAACTTGCAGCGAGGGACAGAGCTGAAAGCGAGAGGAAAGTGAGAGCAGCTATACATGTGTCCTCTTGCCCCCAAGCCCTGCAAATGATGGAGGTGGACCCGCTGCATCCATCCCATTAGGCATCATATGACACTGGCCAGGAGACATCTCCATACACTAAAAAACGGCCTCTTTGCTTTGCTGGATACAGTAAATAATTATTAGTATAAAAGCCACCAGCCCGTAACGTGTACTAGACTCTGTGCGAGGAAGTTTACATGCATTACCTCCTTGAATGAACTCAGATGTAGAAGGACTAATATCGGTCCCATTTTACAGACGATGAAATCGAGGCCAATAGAGGTGAAGTAATTTTCCCAAGTTAACACAGGTCATAAATGAGGGGCCGAGGTTCAAACTCCAGAATGAGATCTCTATCCTGGGTGAGTGACGAGAAGCAGAGAAGGCTGAACAGACGCAGGCAAGGGTTTGGCTCCTGAGATGGGGGTAATCTGTAAACACCTTGGAAGGAGTCAGGGAAGAAGAAGAAACACTCATAGAAAATGAGCCGGCTTGGAAGGGGGAGAAGCGAGTCAGAGGCCCAGGACACATTGCTGCCAAGAGCTGGGGGCTTTGTGGAGGCTGGATAAAAATACCAGCTTCTCCTCTGAGCAGAGCCCATTCCACCCACCGATGATCTGAAAGCAAATTCTCCAGCTCATTGCACAGCACAGCTCACGACCTGTCAGACCAAAACAAAAACAAAAACAAAAACAAAAAAGGGAAGAAAGATTCACATTTTAGATATAAGTAAATAGTTGGCCCTAAATGTTTGTAGTTCAAAGGTAGAACTGCCCCCCCCCCCGCCTTTTTTTAAACTAAAATATAACTGGAAAATCTAGGAAAGGCCCTTGTCGTGGGCACTTTCACACAGTCCAACAGCTGACGTCTGTTTTCGCCTGTTGTCTAGTGTGTAGAAGCCCTGAAGGCTGTGTAGGGCTGAATTTCCGCAAGAGAACTTACAGCCACCAGATCGAGGCACTTAGGGATAAACGTCTTGGATGTAAACTATTTAATAAAGAACTACTTTTTTTATTAAGGTCCATTTAAAGTCAGCTTGTCAACTTTTAGGAGAAATGAAAAGTAGTGAAAAATGACCACATTGGTTTAAATGTATCTTCTACTTCTTTCTTAATTGTGGAGGAGGCTTTTAAAGCATCTGTGTGTAAATGAATGAAGACGCCATCATTTTCCAAATACATAAGTTTTAGGACAATGAATGAGCAGAGGGAACGGAGGTAACATGGGTGCTGCATGTAACAAAAATGAAGCACAAAGTGCATCATACTCTCTCGTTACTTTGCAATTTTGCTCTTGATGTTATTTTGTCCCTGTTTGTTCTCCATTAATGAGATCACTATCAAACACTCTTTCTTCCTTCTCTGAGTCACTCCTCTGACCCTACCTCTCTTGATAGTTGCTAAAAGCAAAAGTAACATATCCAGAGGAGAAAAATTATTTGTTTTCAGAATAAGAAATGAATACAGCAGGAAAGAAGGGGCACTCATTGAGCATTTCAGTGGGCCTGCTGGCACCTGACCACTGACAGAAGATTCTAGATCTGTGATCTGTCTGTCTTTTGGAGCACTGTTCCTCACCAGAGGCACTTTATATATGTTAGTATGTTGTAAGCCCCACAACACTTTACCTGGATTACTATTCCTGTTGTACAGTTAAGAAAATGAAGACTCGTTGGTTAATATATTTTTATTTCATGATAACTTTAATCTTCTTAAACTTGCATTTTATTTTAACATTAATTTTTCAAACATACCAAGGCCTCAAAAGCGGCTTGTTAAAGTGCAAAAGTAGGGATGAAAACAGAAACATTAATACTCCAACTCAGAGTAACTTCACGATAAAGAATAGTGGGGACATCCTCAGTGTAAATACAGAATTTGACTCTGCCTGTGTTGGGACAGTGAATCTGTAAATGAAGATTTTTCACAAGCATCCAAGGAATGACAAATAATATCTGAACGTTGAATTTTATTGGATTCTCTTTTTGTTTAACAGGAGTCCTTAGCACGTTTTCTTTTAAGAAACCTTGTTATGTTATGACGTTAACACCTGATGCTTTTCCGTCACTTTTCAAATAAAGAAAAATTGCGCTTATGATAAACCAAATGAGTTGCTCCAGAACTTTCCAGCGCAAAGCTAGTGCTCTTGTTGCTACACGTAGCACAGTCTAATGGCGCACGGGCTTTGAGAGTAGATGACCTTTTGTAAATCCCAACTCTGCCACTTACTACTTTTGTGACTTTGGGCACATTACTTTGTTTTTTACTTTTTAATTTTTTTTAATGTTTATTTATTTTTGAGAGACAGAGTGCAAGCGGGGGAGGGGCAGAGAGAGAGGGAGACACAGAATCCGAAGCCGGCTCCAGGCTCTGAGCTGTCAGCACAGAGCCCCATGCGAGGCTTGAACTCATGAGCTGTGAGATCACGACCTGAGCTGAAGTCGGATGCTTAACTGACCGAGTCACCCTTGTGCCGTGGGGGCACATTACTTTGGACACAATGTCTCTTTACTCCCCTTCCCTTATGTGTAATGTGGAGATAATATTTATCTAATATTATAGACTTGTTATGATGATGAAATGCATGTACAGAGCTAAGCATCATGCCTGGGACATAGCAAAGACTCAAAGAGCACGAGCGATCATCAAAGACAAAGAAAGTCCAAATCCATAAAGGGTTCTCAGCATCACACTCTTCGTGAATACACAGGTACAAATGATAATAATTTTGAACTCAGAGAAATTAACCTGTTATTTAACAGGTTGGCCAAAGCCTTTATCAGATGGAGCCATGGATACTGCACACGAGGAGGAGGACAATGACTACCACACGTGCTGCTGGCATAAACTTTACAAATGGATGAAGGTGTATGTCATATGATAAGGGATTATCTGGTCTGTGTCCCAGGTTCCTGAGATGGAGCTTCTAACCTTTTGAAATGTCCTGAGTGATAGGAATATTTGTCTTATTCATGGTGGGCCCATTGGGTCCCTACATAGTTCAGGGATGGGGACTGGCCCTGCCAGAAAGACCTACCACATAATCAAATGTTGGGGCTTTGAGCCATGTGATATTAGAAGCCCCTCCTAGGAAGAGAGGGAGGGCTTGAGATCGAGTTCAGTCATGTGCCAGTGGTTCAATCAGTCGTGCCTATATGACGAAATCTCAATAAAAAACCTTAACCATCGAAGCTTGTTTGGGATTTTTGGTTGATGGGCGCTTTTACATGCCAGGACAGTGATATTCTGATTTCACAGGAAAAGGACATGGAAACCCTGCATTCAGGATTGTCCCAGATCTTGCCCTATGTGCTCCTTCCTTTGGCTGGCCCTGATTTGTGTCCTTTATAAAAAAAAGCTTTGATCATAAATATAGAGCTTTTCTGAACTCTATGAATTGTTCTGGCAAATTGTCAAAACCACGGAGTCATGGGAACTCCTGAATTTGTAGGCAGTTGGTCAAAAGTCTAGGTGGCTTGAGGACTCTGAAACTTGCAGCTAGCATGTGAAATGGGGCAGTCTTGTTGGGGACTCTGAGCTCAACCCGTGGAGTGTGCATTAACTCTGGGTAGTCAGTATCAGAAATGAGTTGCCATATCGTACCGTAGAAACAGAGCTTGGCATATGCACGCTGTATGTACTGAGTAGAGGGGCTTGAGGATTTTTTGACCTATTCAACACTGAAGCGATGATTTAGAAAAGGAAAGGTTTTTTTAGTTAAGGATTCTTTTATGAATATGATTCTTTCATAGTATAGACTGGAGGAAATGTGTTAACATCAATAATGTCAAAGGGTGAGCTAAGGGCTCGGCGAGGAAGGGGCTCTGTCACCATCCACTGAACACTTGCTCAGTTGTCAGTCAACAAATGACTCCTCACCTTCATTCCATGGTGATGATGACAGGGACAATTGTAAGGCAATCAAATCAAATCCACAGAAGAAAGGTACTTTCAGTCTGTTGTGCAAACAGATTGCAAGCCTACTTCTCATTCTGAAATTCCCTGTCAAAGGAGAAGTTGCTTCACATCAGCCTCTGAAATTAAAGTAATGATAAAAAACCAGCTCATAATGACACTTACAAGGCCAGCAAAAAATATTTATATGGTTTCATGAAGCTAATTCAAATGTCATAGCTCAATAATATATCAAGAACTCTGAAGAGCCCAAACCTGTCACTTCAGAGGTGAAATTTCAAGATGTTACTTCTGAAGATATGATATTAGGATTTTATAAGAAAGCCAATGTATGATAGACTATATATATGTATATATATATATATATATATATATATATAGTTGATAGTTGTTATTGTTGTTGTTGTTAAAGTAGCCTTCATGCCCAGCATGGAACTCAATGCAGCTTGAACCCATGACCTTGAGATCAAGACCTGAGTTGAGATCAAGAATCAGACATGTGGGGCACCTGGGTGGCTCAGGTGGTTAAGCGTCCAACTCTTGATTTCGGCTCAGGTCGTGACCTCACGGTTCATGAGTTTGAGCCCCACATCGGGCTCTGTGTTGGCAGTGCGGAACCTGCTTGGGATTCTCTCTCCCCTCTCTCTCTGCCCCTACTCCACTTTCATGCTCTCTGTCTCAAAATAAATAAACTTAAAAAAAAAAATCAGACACGTAACCAATTGAGCCACCTCCACCTGATGCAATAAGAATGGAAAAAAAAAAAAAAAATCACTCTCCAGAGTCGAATGCATCAAAGTGCAGATTAGGAAAAAGTAAGCTGCTGGAATACTCATAAGCCCATGGACTTTATGCCTGACAGTGTGCCAGAAGTTGTCTTCAGTGAGAGATCTCTCCAGGAATTTTGAGTCCTTGCCTTATCCTGAAAAACAGTTAACAAATTCACAAGTCACTTGCTTTCTTTTTGAGTTAGCTGCTCTAACTTTCTTTTGTAAAACATAAAGAATACCAAAACAAAAACAACAACAACAACAGCAAAAAACAAAAAACAAAACAAAACAAAGAAAACAAACCACACCATACTGAGTGTTAAACCTCTTACGGCTAACCCGGATACAGTGACATAGGAAATCTTATCCATTTAACTAATGTGGATTTATCACAGTTAAATTATTCTCATTAACAATAGCAATGACATTTGTTTTACATTTATGTAAGATTGACAGTCTGATTCCTGGATGCCTATTAACTGAGGCTCAAATTTGCAAACTGCCTGGTAGGGGTCAGGACTCCTGGAACCATGAGATGAGGGTCTGGGTGAATGGTTTCCCCAGCAGAACATCCATTTAACTGGTGAGAATTATAGAAATAGAAACAACTCTTTATAATCTCTGGAAATCTCTATAATGATGTACAGCAAATAGCGTGGCATTTACTCAAATGATGCCAAATCCTGATAAAAGACAGAAACGGTTCTCAGCATTTGTTAGGGACCAGCTCCCATCACACCATCACCTGTGCACATTCTGTGTGATGGAAGGACTATTGCTTTGGGGTGCAGGCGGAAAGACAGGGTCTCCTGCTCTCCTTAGCTTCTAACCTGCAGCCGTGATTCGGTAATAAGCCACTAGGCTCTCCCATCCTCCACAGTCTCATGTTCAGAGCAGGCATGGCAGAGGAATGGGACTCCCTTCCCCCACCCTGCTCATTCAAAGAGCAGAGGCTCTTCTGCAGGTACCGCAAGCTGGGAATACTGCAGTCTGTCACTCTTAACAGCTTGCTCATCACAGGCAGGAGGCTCCACACCAGCCCCGCAAGCCAAGCCAAGGAACCAAAAGACCACCATCCCTCGGCACCACTTACAGAGCGGGGGGTCGCTCTGGGAGAAGAGTGCCGCTGTCCCCATCGCCAGCTCTGGCGCAGGGGCTCTGAGGTTCTTCTCTGGGGAAGGGCAGGCTGGAAGAAGGGAGAACTGCACAGCTCTACCTGACGGGAGTGGCTTTGGAATGGAGCATCTGCCTGTACCCGTAGAACTTTATAGCACAAAGAGCGGACCTTAATGTAGGTATAAGAAGTTTTTTAAAAATGTTATCTAGAAAGGAAGGAGAATAGGGCGCCTGACTGGTTCAGTCAGTAAAGCAGGCGACTCTTGATCCTCATCTCAGGGTTGTGAGTTCAAGCCCCATGTGGGACACAGAGCTTACTTTTAAAATAAATAAATAAATAAATAAATAAATAAATAAATAAATAAATAAAAATTAAAAATGCTTAAAAAAAAAAAGAAAAGAAAGAAAGTAAGGAGAACCACGGGTCCAAGGTAGGGAAGTGGCATGATAAGACCTATTTTTGTAAAAACGATAATTATTACAGAAATACACAAGATTTTAGAGGCTTGGATTCGAGTAATAGCCACGGTGGCAGTGGGAACAAAAGGGCACATTTGGGATTTGTTTTGTATTTGGGCTAGGTTTAAAAATGAAGAATGAGGGGCACCTGGGTGGCTCAGTTGGTTAAACGTCCAACTCTGGATTTCAGCTCAGGTCATGATATGATACTTTGGCGGATTGAGCCCCACATCAGGCTGTGCACTGACAGAGTGGAGCCTGCTTGAGATTCTCTCTCTCTCTCTCTCTCTGTCTCTCTCTGCCCCTTCTGCATGTGAATGCATGTGCATGCAGTCTCTCTCTCTCTCTCTAAATAAATAAATAAATAAATAAACCTAAAAAAAAAAATGAAGAATGAAGATGCCTTTTTTATTTTCAGCTTCATTAACTGTGGGTGCAAGTTACCCCTGACAGAGATGAGTAGAACTGGAGGCAAAAATAAGTACCGCGGAGGACATTAAAGGTTCTGTTTTGGATATGCTTAGCCTCAGGGTTGTTAGGTATTGATGTGGAAGCAACATGGTGGCTGCCAGACGTCGCGCTGTGGAGCTCCGTGAGAGGGGAGCGGTCAAGACTGGACATGCAAACATGGCTGCCATCAGCAATTCAGTGGCACATTAGATCCTTGTCCCACTCACTAGCCCCATTCCCTCTGACCCTACCTCCCTGCCACAGTGAACCGCTTCCGTCTCCCCATGGCACCCAATTATCCTTGGCCTCCAAGTCCTTGCCCCCGCTGCTCTTGCTTCCTGGAAACTCTCTCTCTCACCACAGCTACCTGGAAGATATCTACCCATTTCCTGGTACTGAGAAAGAATTTGCAAGTAACATCCACTACATATGTTGCTAACAATTTTGCAAGCTACCATTGTAATCTGAACCTAAATTCGCCTACCTAAAAACTCTCAAAGAACAACACAAAGCAACAACAGCTGAACCCACAGAAACCGAACATGTATGTGCCAAACTGAACCAAAGCTGGGTCCTAAAGATCTGGACACAAAGACAGAGGCCCATCTGCTAAGCGTTCTTGTTACGCATTCAGTCCTAGGTTTTCGTAAGCGATTTCTTCTGCCTAAAAATTCTATCTTAAGATTCTTGAGGAGAGTCTTTTCTGACTCCCATCCGTGTGGACTTGTGTGTACACATGAGTATAATAAAGCCTGAAAAAAGTGCCCGATGCAGTTGCTGGGTTTTCTTTAGTAAGAACAAAACTCAGGTGACAATTCCTCTATCTAGCTTTCCCTCAAAAGTAAGAGAGAATGAGCACTTCCCGTTGTATTCCTAACTGGATCTTGTACGACTTTGTGTAATTGTAGCTCCGTGTATTAACACGTCTGCCTCCCCATTAGACTGCTTCTTGAGGGTAGGACCTTTTGTTTGTAGCACATCCTCTCCTAGAAACGTGGTTCTTGCCCTTAAAAATGGAGGAGAGGAAGGAGGGAAGGGACAAAGGGAGGAAAGGAGGGAGGAAATTTTATGAGGCATGTTTCAAGAACGATGCTGCTCCTAATACTTTATTTAATAGGCATTTATAATTTACAATTCTATTTTCCTAGAAAAATTGACAGCCCCAATTTTTTAAAATATATGCATGCAGCTAATATGGTATAACCAGAAATCGTTAAAACGCAAGTCTATTCAGTTGCTTAACTAGGTCAAAACACGTTCTCTTTCTGTCTTGTCTCTTCCCAAAGCACCCCTCCCCTTTCTTTACTAACGGAATAGCTTAAAACCACTTGCCTGTGGCAGAAAAAAAAAAATCTGTGACTGAAAATGTCTGCATCAGCGACCTGACACTCTCAGCGAAAGCTCATGGGAATTGCTCCTCGTGGCCAGGAGCAGCCCCAGATCCCGGGAAAGCCTGCTGACAGCCCCAGGACAGGGGAGGCCGGATGGGCCTGAAGAAATCCCGAAGGTTCTGAACTCAGGAAACAATGAAGTGCTCATCCCGGCCACCGATTTTGGGGTCCTCTTGGTTGTGCTGAATATTTCTTACTCGCTTTTGTGAACATTTCAGGTGATGGAACACCCAGGTTTCTCTCCCTGTTCCCCACACAGTGTGCTGTATTCACATCACGCCCTTCCTCACATTGGGGTGTCTCCTCCTCCAGCACCTGATTGGACACCCGTAGGTCTGAACTATCGTGTCTTCTTTTGGGACACGTAATTAAAAAAAAAAAATTGTTTTATTTATTTGGGGGTGGGGGTGAGGGGCAGAGAGAGAAGAAACGAGAACTCCGTGAAGGTTTTGTGCTGGCCCAGTGCAGAGCCCGATGCAGGGCTCGAACCCACGAACTGTGAGATGGTGACCTGAGCCGAAATCAAGAGTCAGAGGCTTAATGGACTGAGCCATCCAGCTCCATCCAGAACCGGATTTCAAAATGTGAAAATATTAAGAGTGAAAATCATGGTAAAATTTATTGTGCACTCATTATTCGCCGGGCACTCTATGGTGAGTTTCCATTAGGTAAGAACTATTATCACCTCTGGTTAACAATTGAGGGAGGTTTAGAGATGAGGACATTTGTCCAGCTAGTAAGTGGCAAAAATAGGTCTCCAATGTAGGCCTGTTTTACAGTGACATATGCTGTTAGTAGTCCATGGTTTTAAACTCCAAGCATAGCCAGAATTTAAAACAACAAACAGAATGATTTAATTCCCTCCTCTCCCCCCAAAACTCCCAAGATGCAAAACCACAGAACGGGAAAGGTCAGAGCAACCTTGTCTAGGACCCTGAGAGGGAGCAAGGAGAACATGAAAAGAATTGTCTGGAGAAATCTACTTAGCCTGCCCCAGGCTGGTATCCAGCCAGACCCACAGAAGGAAAAACACATTGGCAACAGCTGGCATATGGTCAGGAAGAAAGATCAAATGCCCTGTGTCAGACCCTCAAAATTCTATACCATCATTTTTATCTTGTTACTAAAACCATCTTAATAAAATCAGATTCAAATCCTTCTGCTTAACTCTTACCTTTCGAAAAGCAATTATGGAGGGACCGAAGGTTTTCAATATGTAATGGGAACACCGCATTGGTCACTTATTTATCTGGTACTTCAAGACTGTTAATTTCTCCTTCTAATCTGTATTCTCTCCTCAGCCTGCATTCCTACCAAGAAGTGAACAAACCCCTTGCATTGCTAATTCATAATCCTCTATCAAAATGTATGGGTCATACTTTTAAAATAGGAGCTCTTTTAAAGATCATCAACTGAGTGACATTTTGTTCTTTTCATTTGAAAATGGATTTGCAAGTATATCTTTCTTTGGAAAGAAAGTGTGCTCCTATTTTAAGCCAGAATATTGCAGGTACATGCATACGTTACATGCATTAGAGGAGCATGCTATTTACATTATCGTCCATCATTTATCTCTTGTGGAAGTTTAGATTTTTCTAATAAAGAGACATGAGGAAGCTACCCTTGTATTAGTAAATATTACTAATATTTAGTCTATTATGAGTGTCTATTCACATTATTATTAATAACCTAAAAAGATAATGTAGGCCTCTGCCTGAAGAAAGAGAAAATACCCCTTTCCATTCCCTCATTTGTAACAACATTCACTTCCATTTCAAACTCAGGACACCCCATTTTCTCAATAGGATATCCCTGATAGCTGCTGGAGTCACTCATCACTCTGGTGGCGAAGAACTGTGACAGGATGGGACTCTCTACAACAGATGAAAGCGGTGAACTAGATCTATGTGTGTGACTAAGGTTAATACGGATGTTTGCCATACCCTTCATTGTGGCTGTCTCTAGTTTTTAATGTCTTAACTTATCGTGTCAAGTGCGAATTAAGGGCCCCTGGAACAGACCCCCCGAATAATAATCTTTGAGACTTAGGCCCAAGCATCTGTGTTTTCAATAAGCAACACAATAGGGGGAAAATTGTATGATGGGTTTAATGCCTGAGAGGTTGTTGGCAATCTTTGAATGTATAAATTATGTCTTGCATTGCCTCTAAGACATCATAGGATGCCATCAAAGAAACCCAATCCTTGCAATACAAATAGATTTCTACTCTGTGTTTACTTGAACAGAGCAGATAAACGGATTTTGCACTTTGGAGGATTTACCCACGTGGCGTGAACGCACAGCACAATTTCCAAACTGGTTTCCTGGAAACTTCCTTTGACTCCCATCAGAAGGCCTTCCTGTGCCTCACCTTTGACCCTGCTACGCTTTCTGCAGAAGACCCAGAGGAAAACTGATCGAGAAATCCCTCCCTTTCCAGATGTAGTATGCAATTATTTGTGTGGCTTCTTGTTCTAAATGTTTCCCTTTTCAAAGATCACGAGAAGCCATCAGACAAGGAGGATTTAGGATTTAGATTTCAAAGGACATCATATTTACACTTTCTCTCTGTATATAGTTTGAGTCATTAACGTGTCATATCATTTCCCAAGGAATCTCACTGAAAATTCTATGCGAAGTATGCAGATGGCAGGGATACACCGTTTGCAACCTGCTTTTTTAAAAATGCCATATATAAATACACATATATATTGTGCATGATATTATGTAATATATATAATATGTTATGTGTAACTACATGCAGATATGTATAAATTCTTTTTCATCTCCACCCTAGCAATTACCCTCATCAGACATCCATTCCCCAGAGGCAGCTACAACAAATGTCTTCAGATATCACCATCAAAGCTTCCCCACAGTGTCTGTTCATTGGCATAAGATTGCTAGAAGGAATATTGCGTTGGTGAAAGGAGTGGCATTCAGAATTTATGAACGGACTCTGGGCAAATATACAACTTCTACCTTCTGAATCACTTCTATTGCTGCAGGTTTTTTTTTTTTTAAACCTCAAAACCCAGGACTCGTTGCCTCGTCTCTTTGAAGAATGAAGACGTGGACACAAAATGAGCAGCAGGCAAAAGCTTATTAGAGTATAAGATCCGAAAGAAAGAATAGTAGGAAAGCTCTCTTTACAGAGAGGGGACACTTGAAAGTGCATGCCCTTGACTATAGGCAAGGGTCCTTGTTTTATAAGGCTCTGGTCAGCCCTTCCCCTTCCCTTCCCCCTTGTTCCTTCTCAGGTTCTACATTTATTGGCCGGATAACTCTAGGTGCTGGGTTATCCATTCCTGATTGGCTCGTTTCCATTGTATGACGGGTGGTCTACAGCCATACGGTGCCTTGTGGGTCATAGGTTTTATGGTCTACCTATTTTTAGCCAGGTTTTTCTTTTGTGTGTCAAATTCCTGAGGGGAAGCTGAGGGGGAGTAGGTGGAGTCTGTTACATTCTTAAGAGGCACCTTACGTCTCAGGGGGGTTTGCTGTGGTCAGACACCCCCAGCCTCGTTCCAAAATATGTGTTTTTCCCCAGCCATGGACCTCAGCTCCCAATCTTTCCCTCTCTGCCTACTGAATCCTATCTTTTCCTATCATACTACCTCCTCAGAATCTCGCAAACCCTGCAGACATCTCTCAACTTTCTAAGTAGGATCCTAGACCTTACTAACCAGACATTTGGTTCCGTGTCGCTGCACTTCTTAACAGAGGATTCTGAATTCAAAAGAAGGTGAGCTGACTCCCGCTGCTGGGGTACTGTCACATCTACTCTAGGGGACCTTCCAGGCCGGGTACTTTTCAAAGTGCCAAAAGTACCAATAAGTGGGACAGATTGTGTGACAATTTTTGTGCTTCCTTGCAAACAAATGCTTGCAATATGTGGCAGAATCTGGTGGGAGACTTGCTTTCATTATAACATCCCATCTGGTGGCAAACTGGTGGAGGAAGATATTTATGGCCCTCACAAATCTCCAGACATCCTAAACTAGCAACAACTTGCAAAGAGAACCTGAACACAGATTTGGAAAACTTGGTTCAAGTCAGATGACATTAACTAGACTAATATAGTATCTACGGAGGTGGAGAAAGGTGGGACTTCCTCAGGGGTAGATCTGATGTGGTGGGGGGAGGTCTCTGAATTGAACAGCCTGGTTCATAGAGGTATGATACACAGAGAGTAGGAACACCAGTGATGGAGCTGGTTTAGGAGGAAGATTGTAAATTCTGTTTGGGCCCGTGGGTTTGCTAAATGGCGATATTGCATATGCCTTTGGGCATAAGAGGTCTGGGGCTGAAGACGTACCTGTGGGAGCCTTTGACAATAGATGTGATTAAAGCCACAGGAGCATATGAGGTCGCCCAGGGAAAGGCAGCAGTCCCTGAAGAACTCCAGCATTTAAAGACTGAGTACTGGAGCACATAAATCAAAAATGATTTTGGTGTTATCACCCTGGCAAATATGTGGCATTTTATATAATGTTAGAGCCGAGAGCAAATTTTCTTCTCAGCTAAGAATTGGCTTTATCTGGAAAAAAACACTTGCACTGGAGTATGTGTGTCAACGGCACAATTAAGCAACAAAATTGGAACGCAGAACCACAATGCAGGAGAGAAAAAGAATTTATGTTGCTTTGTAGAGAATAGAAGAGGACGAGCAGGGAGCCCCGTGCAGGGAGCGGGCTGGCAAGGTTATTGGAACTTCACCATTGGAAGGGCGATCAGAGGAAGGTAGTCTCGTGTTTCCATTAATTGCGATGCTGCATTGTAAACCCTTCCTTCCTCTTCACCTGACAAAGCTTCAGAAAAACCTAAAAATCTCAAATTCTTCCTGTGGGGACTCTTTCTTAGAAACCACAAAAGGAGCTGAATTTCAGGTCGGGGCCAAGAAATAAGGGACAAAGGCAGCCTGTGGTGTCCTTAAGGGGTAGCCTCTGAAAACATCCCCCCAGAAATGTGCAGAAATGTGGGGGCTGGCTTTGAATGGTAATAGGCTGTGCAATTGAAGGGTTCGTTTCCTATAGATTTTAAGGAATATGCATATCTGTCATATCATCTCTGGATTATACATTTTTATTTATCTATTTATTTTGAGAGAGGAGAGAGAGAGAGAGAGAGAGAGAGAGAGAGAGAGAGAGAGAAAGCAGGGGAGGGGCAGAGAGAGAGGGAGAGAAAGAATCCCAAGGAGCCTCTGAGCTGTCAACGCGGAACCTGATGTGGGGCTGGAACTCACAAACTGTGAGATCATGACCTGAAGCAAAACCAAGAGTCAGATGTTTAACCAACTAAACCACCCAGGGGCCCCTGGATTATACCTTTTTAAATGATCTCTATATTCCTTTAAAAGTATTTTTGAATAGGTAACTGTCATAAGTTAGACCATACAAAAGTCACATGAAGTAAGTTCCCCCCCACCTTTGTCTCTTATCCACAAGCAGCCCTTCTCATCTGTTTCTTATTTCTGTATCTTCCTAGAGATATTCTTTTTGCATAAAGAAAACACAGGGCTATTCTTTCAAAATGCTCTCAGAAAGTCTAGCCCACAGTTAAGTTCAAGTCCTGTGTGTCTCACTCTTCTTTCTTATTAGACCCTGACTATCTTTCTGTATCAGTACAGAAATGCTGCCTTTCAAATGGTTGTCTAGTTTCCTACATTCGTATGTACCGTAATTTATGTAAGGAGTTCCCCACTGGTCATCATTTGCTTCCAGACTTCTGCTATTATTGAAAATGCCTCCGTGAAAACCTTGTCCACACGTCATTTTGCACATGTGCAAGCTGAACCGTCATTTTGCACATGTGCAAGCTGAACCGATTCTTCCAGCCAGCGGGATGTAAATCCCCATTATCATGACAAAGGGCAGACACAGAGGAGGCAGATGGAGGTTTGGAAAGCTCAGCTTAGAATCTCAGACAGCTGCAAGGCCAGAATCACAGCCAGCATGTTTCAGGGCACTTGGAGGAAGGCAGAGCATTGTAGAGAATTAAAGTGATATAGACTTATGAGGAGAGATTTGTGTTTTGGAAGGAGACGTCCTAGAGCATATAAGACCTCACAGGACAAAGCAAGATGGGTCACACAGAAGACGAGCTAAATTAGCGAGAACCATCCCCTTAGCTTCCTTAGAAAAGGGTGATCCACGGTTCTTCAGGAGAAACAGAAGATTAAGGATAAGAAGCACTCGTGTCTAGCTCTTACAGTCACGTATTGATATAGCGTTTATGCCAAATCTTGTTAGTTGCTTTATAAAATCTGGAGTTCTTTCACTTCTCTTGAAACTGTTACAGACATACACTTGGAATGCCTGGGCTCTCCCTTACTATTAACCAAAACTCCAGGGCCCCCGACTGAAACAAAGCAAAAGCTAATGATGATAGCAAAAATGAACATGTATTGACAGCTTGTCCTGGCCTGAGCCCTACAAAGAGCTCCCCATTGATTACCTAGTGTTATCTTCATCAAACTCTATGAAGATAAGATTGCTGTTCAGATTTCTACAAATGAGGCAACTGAGGGTAAGAAACTTGCCCAAGTTTACATGAACTAACACATGATGGAATCGAGATCCAAACTCGGGCGCTCTGGGTAGGGATCTCTTAAACACTGATGTACGAACGACATTTTAGTCAAACGAGAACATCTAAGTCCATTGCTGATAACTAGCCCTAACCTGTCTATCTCTTTATGTTAGCTCTATCCTTATCCCCAAGGCTGCCTTAGAGACCTGGGTTTGTCAGTAAAGTGGCTTGGAAACTAACCACTTAATAATTTGCCTTGAGGAAATAATAATTCATTCGCGGTAAGTACAGAAAACTAGCCGTTACAAGCAGTGTCTCCTCATGAAGCTTGTTTCTTTACAACATTTTTTTATGTTTAGTTATTTTTGACAGAGAGAGAGAGACAGAGCATAAGGAGGAGAGGGGCAGAGAGAGAGGGAGACACAGAATCCGAAGCAGGCTCCAGGCTCTGAGCCGTCAGCACAGGGCCAGACGTGGGGCTCAAACTCATGAACCTCAAGATCATGACCTGAGTTGAAGTTGCACGCTTAACCTACTGAGCCACCCAGGAGCCCCTTAATTTTTTTTAATGTTTATTTATTTTTGAGAAAGAGAGAGAGAGAGAGAGAGAGAGCAAGCAGGGAAGGGGCAGAGAAAGAGGGAGACACCGAATCCGAAGCAGGCTCCAAGCTCTGAGCCGTCAGCACAGAGCCTGACTGTGGGGCTCAAACCCAGGAACCGTGAGATCATGATCTGATCCGAAGTCGGAAGCTCAACTGACTGAACCACCCAAGTTTCCCAAAGCTTGTTTCTTTGTGTACTACAGGTTAAACATTAATTTAAAGAAATACATTAGTAGTAGCGTTATACTCTAATATATGCTTATAGGATTCTAATGTAGAGTGTTTGTTTTAAGAACTTAAAGGAATAGAAAAACTTAAGGCCCATAGGAAAAGATAAAATGGGTCAGTTGTAGATGGGCCACAGTGTATGATGTGTAGTATGTGATCAGTGAACGGTTTTAAGTAAAGAAATAATGAAAAGAAAAAGACCAGGATATCAGAAGTCATAAAAAAAAAAAAGCATCTTGGGTGAGCCAGACAGTATCTCAGGCAGTCATACATGGAAGGCACAGCATAATCTCCAAAATAGGGCAAGCAAGTTCTTTCCCATATCCCGGGGAAACGGCAATTATGAAAGTCGCTACGGAAAAAAATAGAATAGGAAGCGTCTCCAGATCCAATTGCTGATGGAAGTAATTGAAGGTCAGTGTGGCCACAGATGGCCTCATAGCATGGCGTTTCTACATGTTCTTGCTCATAGTAAGAAATTCTCATTTTTCGTTACTGCCTAAAATTTACGTTCAGGTGTGAATACTTACTTTAACCACCACTGAAGTGTATAAAACTTAGAACACAGAGCTAAAGGAGACCTGGACTCCAAGCATGGTGTTCTCTTTCTACAATAGAAAGAGATTTTTCCTGCAGGGAAAAATCACTTATTTTCTCATGGACCCCCGCTGCTACGTGTTAGTGCAGTGACCCAGTTCGTGGAATCATTTTGCCTTGTTCTGGAGAGTTAGTGCAATCCTGTTCCCTCTTGAGGTGACGGGCAATTTCTTCTAGGTCCTATGAGCTTGCTGGAACCTAATGGTCTTATTTCCATTAAGGCTCTCTGGAGACACCCCCTCCATTTTGAGAGAAAGCCTGAATCAGAGAAGGGGGCATGACGGACATTTGATGTTCTGACAAATTCACTCCAGTCACCAAGGATTGCAAAAAAAAAAATAAAAAAAAAATTTTCGCAAAGACGATTTTGCTAGGAGCAAACATGCTGAATCAATTCTATTTTTCATCTTCCCTTCACAGCTAAGTCTCTTTTTCTTTGTACCACTTAAGGAGGTATAATTGATACGTAAAACTGCACATATTTAATGTATACAATTCGATGAGTTTGGACATATGCAGACACTTTAGAGTATCATCACCACCACGAAGGCGAAAGGCATATGCATAACCTCCCAAAGTTTCCTTGTACTCCTTGTGTGTGTGTGTGCGTGTGTGTGTGTGTGTGTGTGCGCGCGTTCGCGTGCGCTTAGAACACTGAACACCAGATCTACCGTTTTAACAAATTTTCAAGTATGGTCACCTATAGGCACTATGTTGTATAGCAGATCTCCAGAGCTCATTTATCAAGCGGAGCTCTAATTTTATGCCCAGTGAACAGCCACTCCCCATTTTCTCCTCCCCTTGACAGTTGGTTTTTGTCTTTTTTTTTTCTTTTTTTTTCAACGTTTTTATTTATTTTTGGGACAGAGAGAGACAGAGCATGAACGGGGGAGGGGCAGAGAGAGAGGGAGACACAGAATCGGAAACAGGCCCCAGGCTCCGAGCCATCAGCCCGGAGCCCGACGCGGGGCTCGAACTCACGGACCGCGAGATCGTGACCTGGCTGAAGTCGGACGCTTAACCGACTGCGCCACCCAGGCGCCCCGACAGTTGGTTTTTGAAAGGCCCGCTCTATGGCTGTCTCTTCTTCTTCATCTCTTTTTTTGATTTAATTTTTAAGTTTTTTTTTTTTTTTTTAATTTTAGAGACAGAGAGAGGGGGCAACTGGGGGAGAGGGGCAGAGGGAGAGCTAGGATCTGAAGCAGGCTCTCGGCTCAAAGTGGAGACGCGAGGGACGCGAGGCTCAGTCCCACAACCCTGAGATCATGACCTGAGCCGAAATCAAGAGCTGGATGCTGAACCGACTGAGCCATCCAGGTGCCCCTTCTCTTCATCTCTAATTCACTCTCCTACCCCTAACAATTTCAGCTCCACCCCACCCCTCCACTAAAATTGCTCTTTTCTGATGGCTTTATTATTAACCTTCTAGTTACCCAATCGAATAAATATAACTTGTCTCTTGCAAGACATTTACCGTAAACACTCTTGAGAACTCTCTTTCTTGAAATTCTCTTGTCTTCATTGGTGTCTATGACAATGTTTTTTGTTTGTTTTTTTGTTTTGTTTTTTTTAATTTCTTTCTGTGTCTCTGATTACTCCTTGGACAGGGATCTTATCCTTTAAATGATATGTTCCCTAAGGTTTCTCTTGCATTCATTTTTTTTTCAAGTATCACAATGCTTATTGATAGATAACAAGTATACAAAATCAGGGCATGAACATGACTTGATAAATTAAGTAGACTTAATTTCAATACTATGATAAAAGGCACCAGTTCGAATTCTCACCAGGTGTTTCACACCCACAAAACCACTTCAAGGGCCTTAACGATCCTCAAAACTGATCAATTTTGTGCAAATAAACCATGTTTCTTTTAAAAAGACTTGTGCACTTGCCCAGCTCAAGGATATTAAAATCCAGCACGTAAAGCCCATTCCTATAGGTAGAAATACAGGCAATATACTATCGTAGCAACAATAACCCATTATAGTTAAGAAAGTTTCGGTAACAACCAAATGGATAATCAAATATTGCAACAACTCAAGTGTTACTGAGCAAAGTGCATTTCCACAGTATTCAGTGTCGCTATTCAGTTTTCTAACTTCAAACAGCCTATGATAACTGGCAGCAAAGAAGGTCCTTGCTACAGACTGTCTCTGTAGCAAAACTGATGATGTAATTATCGCATGCTGCTAAATGTGTTTAAACGTGAAAGATACTCCGGAAATATTTCACGGTACTCTATGGTTAAGACAATACACTACAAAAGAACCTCATGCAGAAGGAAATCCCAACTGACGTGCTTCTGCTTTAAATATCGTGAAAACATTCCTGCATCCACTTCTTATTAATGCCTGCAGAGTCACTGATATTACCCGTATCTGCTATTTCCAGAGCCCAAAGCCTTAATTTTGAACTACCCATGAGGCATCTCCAACTGGACACCCCATGGGATGTCCTTCATTACTGTGATGCTCTCGTTTCATATCGTGTCTGTGTGCGAGACCAGGACCGGCTCTGCTCTCATCCGTGCCACTTCCTACATCCCAGGATCTCTTGATTCTATCCTCCTGTTCTCTCTGGTCTGTCCCGTCCGCCCCACCTCCACCCGTTTTGCCCAGTTCGGTTTTCACCTGATGGCATCAGCCTATTTGTTCACCTCCTTTTCCTAAGAACTTAGACCATAGGAGGGGCTCAAAACTCTTTGTGGGTAAGAGGAACACGTTGTACTATTTCCCTGGCCACCTGTGCCGCCTGCTAACTCATCTCCATAGTGGGTCTAGGGATCGTTCTAAAACATGCAGGTAATCATGCCACATCCCACATCTACCATGTCAAATGCTTCTCCTGCCTCCAGGATCAGTTACAATCTCCTCAGCGTGGCTGACAAAGCCCTTCTTGCCCTTTCCACCTCACGTCTACCCTCTTCTCTCACTGTGCCCCAACGCACCCTCCCTGCAGCCCTGTGAGGCAGGGCTCTCCAAGGACTCCCCCCACCTTTTTTTTTTTTTTTATCAAGGTATGATTAGCATATGATAAAGTACACACTTTAACAGCACATACGGATGGAGTTTGGAAAATGTATACATCTGTGTAACCACCACCCTAATCAACACATAGGGCATTTCCATCACCCCAGGAAGTCCCCTGTGTCATCACTAGTTAATGCCTTCAGGTTAATCACTGCTCTGATTTCTATCACCATATATTAGCGTCGCCTGTGTGTCGGGCTTCTTTTGTTCAACATAGCATCTGAGATTCTTCTGCATCATTATGTATATGAGAAATTCCTTTTTTTAAAAAATTGTGGAGTAGTATTCCACTATTTAAATATACCACGTTTTCTTTATGGATTGGCAGACATCTGAGCTGTTCCCAGTTTGGGATTATTACATACCAAACTGAGATGAACATTTTTTTACAATCTTTTTGGGGACACAGATTTTTTTTTGGGGGGGGGGCATAAATACATAGAGGGGAATGAGTTTGGTTAGCTTAGTAAGTAACTGCCTAATGGCCTTCCAACCATACATCTCTGTGCTTGGTAAGGTTGGGTGTCGTTAACATTTTGGTCATTCTAGTGTATGCTAAGTGGTGTTTCACGGTGGCTCTAAGTTGCATTTTCTTCTTCACTAATGATGTTGGGCACCTTTTCAAATGACTATTGGCATTTATATATCCTCTTTTGTGATATATCCCGTTCAATTTTTGACCCGCTTAAAAATATGCGTGGTTCATTTTTTTTATTATTCATTTTCCAGACACACAACTTCCAGTCTCCCTTTCATTTTCTTAATGATGTCTTTTGATGGGCAGACAACTATAATTTATCATCTTTCTTTTCCTATGCCTTTTTAATTTGTGCAGGATTCTTTGCCTGGGAGGAACTTCCTCCTTGTCGTGAGCATCATTTGACATCACAGGATATGATAATCACTGATTTTCCTCTTCCTTTTCCCCCACAAGCTTGGGGCCAACTCGAGAGTGGGAGACACGTTGCATGGAGTGCTTTACATCCAGCAGGAAACCTAGCGAGTAGCAGGTGTGCAGAAACTATTTATTACCCCAAATGCACAAATGAAAGTGTTGAAAATTGGAAGAGTTGGTTCAATTTCATCCAGTAACTTTTTTTGCATGTCGTTTTCTGAAAACAAGGGAAACTCCCCACTTACCTCACAAGCCTGTACAAGCAAGGGAAGCTTCATGAGGTTGTGAAAATGGAGGGTTTTGCCCCTTAAGTGTACATCAGTGAGCAGCCTGTGAATATACACCTGTCGCAGGTTTTATCATTGTTGCTGTTATGATTATTTCATGAATCCTGATTGTTTTTGAAAAGAAGTATATGTGATCTTTTGGTAATTCTTAATAAATTTGATGCTCCTCATGAAATGCTAGAACATCTTGAACCAGAAACACATATGACTAGTTAGAACTTGAGATGCAAGGGTTTGCCTTTTGACTTCATCCTGTTGGAGTGTCAGCTTTTGACTTTAGCGAGGTCCACTGATGTCTGAAATCATACGGATCACGTAAAAATGACAATGTCATCATTAAATCTGTCCACGAAATAACCTTAATGAATCCCGTAGAGAACTCCCACTTGACAATGGGAGCTAAGAGGTCATAATTCTATTCTGACAGGAAGGTGTGGTTAAGAACATTTGAAAAGCACCAGCAATAATGGAAATGATGGGCTCATTGAGGAAGCAAAGTGCAATCTCCTCTCCTCAGGAAACCGCAAAGTGGAGAAGCCCCCGCTCAGTGGACAATGAGACACAATCAGAGGATATTCAGCCCATTATGAATTAAGCATTTGAGAGCAGAATGACTTTTTCCATAGCAACAAAGCCTCAGAAAGTCCAGAATTTTATTGGCCTGATTCTTGCATTGTTCTTCCAAGGCAGCCGGAATCCGCTGGATGATTAAAAGTAACCAGAAGCAAGTGAGACATTCAGACATTCAAGTGAAATTGACAAATATGTATAGAAAGAACAGAAAATATAGTTATAGACAACGGGAATGCTCAGTTCCCCAATTCAAAAAATATACAATTGAGAAACTAATTGAAACTGAGGTTTTAAGGGTTTGAGGCAATAATTCGGTGTTGCCTAATAAAATAATATATCCATGATCTAGGATGCAATCTTTACTCCTGAAAGTGTTGGTGCTGTTGTGGGGTGACGAAAAGGTCCATATCCTTCTCTTTAGTCAAGGCTTTATGCTGAGAGCAGACACGTGACCTAATCGTCTCAAATGGCCAAGAACGCTACAAGGGAGTGGTGTAAAATTGTCCCCGGCACAGAGGTACCAAAGAAACGCAGCACCGTGTTGAAGGTGGAGTGGCAGCAAGTCACAGGCTGCTTGTCATGACTCTGACGTCATCCTGGAGACTGGTGGCCCAGACCTCCCAACCACGGCTTGGCTCTCGTGGCTCTAAACCACGGCCAAATACTGTCCATATTCTCAAAGCCAATCCAAAATAGACTTGGAAGTCTTCTCTCGTGAGAATTTGGTCGTGATTTAAAGTGTAGTTAGGATTCTAGCTGCAAAGGATTTAAGTGGAAAGCAGGAACCCTTAGTCACCTTTAATACGCTGTGTGCCTAGAACAATGCCCGGTTGGGTGATTAGTGAGAGAACGAACGGGAGGCCTTAGAAGGAAAAGGAAAATTTATGGGACTGTTGGAGTTGAAAGGCTATATTTAGAAAATTACAGAAGCAAACTCAGTAACTGCATGAACACTCCATGACTCATTTAACTATTGATCAAAGAGAATTTATTCACAGAGTTTTTCAAATACCAACAAAATAGCACTTAAAAATTTTTTTATACAAAATGAATACTGAAATAAATGAATATTGTACAGCACAGTACAATAATGGACAAAAGAAAACAAGATCTAATGACTGGAAAATGTCTCTCATTATGCTCATACCTTCAACTGAATTCTCTCCTACAGTGGATAGGAAGTTGCCCCTTTACTTCATAAGAATATCATCGCAGAAGCTACTCAGACAAAGAAATCTTGCATATTTTTGAATAATATTGAAATACAAAGGCTTAACTCTAAAGGTCTGTATAAACACTGAAAACAGGTTGAGGGCACAAAGAGGTTATGCAGGATATATAAAATACTGATAGAGTGGCTTATTGGTCCATTTATTAGGTTTCATGTATGCTTTATAAAGTGATAATACTGTATTTTAAGGGTGTATTAAAAAGAAAACAGAGGAGTAATGCACGACTCAACCTCCCATACAGTCTGTGCAACAATGTCTAGGTTTGGGTGTGGGTGTGTGTGTGGATGTGTGTGTCTGTGTGTGCTTTCAGAAGCGCCATGACCTACAGGGAACGTCTGTGGGTTACCCTGCTTCCCAACATAATACTGTTTCTACTAGCCCTTTTGATTCTCTGAGTCCTCATCTTACCAAAAAAAAAAAAACCACCCCAAAACAAAAAAAAAACCCACCCAAACTCTTGTTTGCATATATAGGTTTGTTCTGTGTGTGTATGTGATCTACATTAATGATACTCTGTGGAACAGAAACACTCAACACCCTGCAATATTTTTAGCCTTTGGTCCATTTTTCTGTGTTATTTCCAGGTTCTCCATTTCTTTTGCAAATCTTGCACCACCCTTTGACGTCACATAATGTTTCTCATTCCACTGGGTTTCATTTCATAAGCACTGTATGGATGAGAACCACTATTCCACCCTTCGAAGGTAGCTGGACATTTCAGTCTCTCCGGGCCCCTTCGGCCTGTCTTCTCCTCTCTTTGCGCTTGGTGGCTCCGTCTCAGTAGGGGTACTGCTTCTGTTTCTTGCCCGAGAAGCAGGCCAGCCATGTGCACAGCAGCATGGCAGAAGCAGCACCCGCTCCCGTGCAATAGTACGCCCAGCCGATCTCACACTTACCTAGGGACACAGGAGGGGGACAGAAAGCAGGCACAGATCAGGACGGTTTTACAGGAGGCTGTGTTATTTCCCCCAGCCCCTTTGTTCCTGGTGCACTGAAGTAAAACGGAAATACCCATTAGAAACGTGGTACGCTCGCTCAAATGGAATAACAAGGGCTGAAAGGTCTCTCAAGACTCAAGAAAGCCAGAACGGTTGTGTGCGTTTCAGAAAGGCCTCAGGCCCGTGCCTCCTGCTAGCAAAGAAGCCAGAAGCCTGTTCTCTTCCGCCAATAATACCCACACTTCTTTTTTTTTTTTTTTTTTTTTTAACGTTTATTTATTTTTATTTTTTTGAGACAGAGAGAGACAGAGCATGAACGGGGGAGGGTCAGAGAGAGAGGGAGACACAGAATCTGAAACAGGCTCCAGGCTCTGAGCTGTCAGCACAGAGCCCGACGTGGGGCTCGAACTCACGGACCGCGAGATCATGACCTGAGCCGAAGTCGGCTGCTTAACCGACTGAGCCACCCAGGCGCCCCGACCCCACACTTCTGGCTGAAGGAAAGGAAGAATGACAGCAATCGGAATGGGAGAAAGTATCAGTTCTAACTGAAATCATCCAAACCCATACGTACAATGAGAAAAGTCAAAATGTGAATACAGTCCGTCCGCAGAGAGGCCGCTCTGAGGAAGGGATCCATTTGAAGGGTGGGTGATGCTGAAGTGAATACTGCTGTTTATATAGGACGGACTTGCACTCTACCTTTTGAATTGAAGAACAAAAACTCCCGGATTCTTCTGGGGTCGATACTCATTTTGAAATCAAGATGCCATATAAATGAGAACACGACAGAAATACTTCACATGGGCCCTGATCTCTCAGCATTGGATTGGTACTAACAGTACCAACAGCACACTCACAATACTAAAAGCAGAATTAGGAAAAGAAAGCGGGAGTGGCTGTCTGCATTTCAGAGAGCAGCCTTCAAAGCAAGAAAAGTTATCACGTAGAGAGAAGGCATTACATAATGATAAAGGAGCGAATTTTCCAAGAAGACATAATAATCTTTAATGCGCGTGTGCCTAGCAACAGAGCGTCAGATTACATGACACAAAAACGGACAGGTTTCAAGGAGAAATAGGTAAGCCCATTATCGTAGTTGGAGACTTCAACACCCCTGTATTGGAAATTGACAGATCCAGCAGGCAGAAAGAATCTGAAAGGACATAGTTGATATCAATCAATGGAATATAATTGACATCTACAGACCACTCTAACCAACAACAGCAGAATACACGTTCCTTTTTAAAAAAATTTTTTTTAATGTTTCTTTTTATTTTTGAGAGACAAGAGAGAGACAGCATGAGTGGGAGAGGGGCAGAGAGGGAGAGAGACCCAGAATCGGAAGCAGGCTCCAGGATCTGAGCCGTCAGCCCAGAGCCCGACGCGGGGCTCGAACTCACGAGCCTTGAGATCATGACCTGAGCCGAAGTCGGACGCTCAACCAACTGAGCCACCCAGGTGCCCCGAATGTACATTCTTATCAAGGTCCTATGGAAAATTCACTAAGATTCTGTGCCATACTATATACCTTTAAACATTTAAAAGAATAGAAATTGGAGCACCTGGGTAGCTTAGTTGGTTAAGTGTCTGACTCTGGCTCTAGTCATGACCTCACAGTTTGTGAGTTCGAGCCTCGCACTGGGCTCTGCATTGCTGGTGTGGAGCCTGCTTGGGATTCTCACTCTCTCCTCTCTCTGCTCCTCCCCCACTCGTGCTTTCTCTCTCTCTCTCTCTCTCTCTCAAAATAAATAAATAAACTGAAAAAAAAAAAAAGAAAAGATATACATACATTGTCTACTCTTAGACCACAATGGAATTAAACTAGAAATCAATGACAGATCACTGTAGAGATTAAACATCACACTTCCAAATAACACAGGGCCAGAGAAAAAAATCTCAAAAGAAATTTAAAAATAGTTTGAGATAAATGAAAATGAAAACACAACTTATGAAAATTTATAGAATGCAATGAAAACAGTGCTTAGAGGGAAATGTAGAGAATCAAAAGCATATATTAGAGAAGAAGAATGATCTAAAATCAATAATAGAAGTTTCTGCCTTAGGAAACTAGAAAAAGAAGAGCAAATTAAACTCAAAGTAAGCAGAAGAAAATAAATAAAAGTTAGAGCAGAATTCATTAACATTCTATGAGACCATTATTGCCCTAACTCCAAAATTGTGCAAAAATTACAAGAAACTACAAATCATTATTTCGCACGGACAGAGATACAACATTTCTCAACAAAATATTTGCAAATCTAATTCAGCAATGTATGAAAAGAATCATACAACAACCAAGTGTGATTTATCCCAAATATAAAAGGCTGGTTCAGCATTCAAAAGTCAATTAATATCATGTATCCCATCAAAAAACTAAAAGAAAAAAATCACACGAACATATCAGTAGGTGCAAAAAAAAAAAATTTAACAAAAATACAACATCCAGTCATGATTAAAAAAAAATTCTCAATACACTAGGAATACAGGGAAACTTTCTCAACTTGTCAAAGAACATCTAAAACATTTATTGCTAATATCATACTTAATGGTGAGAAACATATAGCTTTCTATTTTTAGATTAATTTTCATTAGGCTTGTAAGAAATTCAGAATTTCAAGTGATTGCCATTTCAGTGATCTTGATGAAACTGCTTAGATATGATTATTGTTAAACTTCAGTAACAAAGTCCAATAATTTATGAATACCTTCAGGGTAAAAGAGATGTCAGAGGAAGGCTGCTCCAATGTACTGTGTTGTGCCTTTCCCACAAGGCAAGGATGTCCCTTCTCACCACTCCTTTTCAACACTTCACTAAAGGATCTAGCTATTGCAATAAGGCAGGAAAAGGAAATAAACGGTATACAGATTGGGAAGGAAGAAAAAAAAACTGTCTTTGTAGACGGCATGATTGTCTCTATAGCAAATGTGAAAGAATCCACAAAAAAAATCAACCAACCAACCAACCGACCAAACAAACAAACAAACAAACAAACAAAAAACCACTCCTGGAACTAATAAGGGATTATATCAACGTTGCAGGATACAAGGGTTATATGTAAAAGTCAATCACTTCCCATATACCAGCAATGTATAAGTAAAATTTGGAATTTAAAAGATAACACCATTTACATTAGCACGCCCAAAGTAAAATAATTAGGTATAAATCTAATAAAGCATGTACACAATCTATATGAGGAAATCTACAAAATTGATTTGATGAACAAAACCAAAGAACTAAGTAAATGGAGAAATATTCCATGTCCATGAACAGGAAGACTTGACAGTAACAATATGTCAGTCCTGCCAATTTGGTCTGTAGATTCAATGCAATCCTATTAAAAAAACCTCAGAAAGTTATTTTGGGGATATTGACAAACTTATTCTAAAGTTTATATGGAAAGGCAAAAGACTCAGAATAGCCAACGTAATATTGAACAAATTTCAAACACGTTCGACACAGTTAGAGGACTGGCACTACTCAACTTTAAGACTTACCATAAATCTCCAGTAATCAAAACAGTGTGGTATTGGTGAAAGAACAGACAAATAGAGCAATGGAACAGAGTAGACAGGTCAGAAATAGACTCACATAGATATAATTAACTGATATTTAACAAAGAAGCGGAGGCAATAAAATGAAGCAAAGAGAGTCTTTTCAATAAATGGTACTGGAATATCTGGACATTCACGTGCAAAAAAAAAAAAAAAAAAAAAGACATGGACCCTACAGCCTTCACAAAAATTAACTAAAACTAGATAACAGACCTAAATGTAACACATAGAACTACAAAACTCCTGGAGCACCTGGGTGGCTCAGTTGGTTAATAAGCACCCGACTCTTGATTTTGGCTCTCAGGTCACGATCTCACCGTTCCTGAGACCAAGCCCTGCATCAGGCTCTGCGCTGACATCACAGAGCCAGCTTGGGACTCTCTCCCTCTCTCCCTCTGCCCCTCTCTCCCCCTCAAATAAGTAAATAAACTTTAAAAAGCATCAAACAGCAAGATATCACCTCATACTTACAAGACTAGCCAAAATCTGGAACACTGACACCGCCAAAGGCTAGTGAGGATGTGGAACAAGAACTCTCACACATTGGTGTGGGAACACAAAATGGTACAGCCACTTTAAAACACTTAAGAAGACAGTTTGGTGACTTCTTATTAAACGATAAAACTAAACATACTCTCACCGTACAATTCAGCAATCACACTACTTACTATTTACCCAAAGGAACCAAAAATTTACGTCCACTCAAAAATCTGCACATGGATGTTTTTAGCAGCTTTATCCATACATGCCAAAACTTTAAAGCAACCAATATGCCCTTCAGAACCAGGACTCAAACTTGGCTTTCATGTTCTAAGAATAATAAGCCATTCACCCAAAATATCCTATTTGAATTAATAAAACAAGTTTCTGCATTCATTAATCCTCTCTTCCCCCATATTTTGTTTTACAGCATTCAAGTTATTCTTTTTGTCTGGACAGTATGGAAGGCTTCTATATCTTTCATTGAACAATTGTCTTTTTCTGCTCTAATTTTAATCTTTCTTTTAGCCAGTTTTATGATCTTATCTTCTCCCTTTTCTTTTGTTATCATTTATATATTACATTAGATACAAACACATACACTGAGATACTTAAATTTCAGTCACTGAACACATAAACCATAGATTGAAAATCATATCCTTTTTTTACAAGTGAGTCATTTTTATCTTGTTCATTAATAACTTTTCTATTGAAAAATTCAAAGACTGTTAAGTGAAGCATGCAATCTGACTTCACATCTTCATTGAAGTTTACTAGAGGGATAGTTAGCATGTACCCCATTTACGGATAAGAAGCTGAGGTCAGGTGGGGCGCCTGAGTAGCTCAGCCGGTTAAGCGTATGGCTTCAACTCAAGTCATGATCTCACGGTTCGTGAGTTCGAGCCCTGCGTCGGGCTCCATGCTGACAGTTCAGAGCCTGGAGCCTGCTTAGGATTCTGTGTCTCCCTCTGTCTCTGCCCCTCCAATGCTCACACTCTGCCTCACTCTCTCAAAAATAAATAAACATTAAGAAAAAAATTTAAAAAATAAGACGCTGAGGTCAATCAAAGCTAAGTGAGTCATTGGCTTGTAGTCACCACAAGGCAATAGTAGCAAAATTAAATTGAGAGCCTCCACATCTCAAGCATATACCACCTATGTACACAGACAATAGGCTATGTTCAGTCTTCAATCTATGTGTCATCCTTGATTTCTCTCCCTTTATATATCTAATAAAAGTAACAAGTTAAAAATAGTGAACATGTATTACATGCATGATTACTACTTGTTCCAAGTTATTAGAAGAGCTTTACATGGAGTACATATTAATGCATTTAATCCTCCTAAGAACATGATGTGATAGGTACATTCAGATGGGAAAAGTAAAGTCAAGAAAAATGCACTAACCTGCCCGAAGACTCGCCGTTAATGAGTGGCAAGTCCTTTGCCTCTCTCCAAAATTTATCCTCTGTATTACCACTCAAATGCCTGCAGCATCCCCATACAGTCCTACCTGCCGTCATTGCTTTCCTGTCTCCCTGCTTCTGCTTATGGTATCACCAACAGCAAAGCAGGCAACTATCTTTTTAAAAATGAATTGTGTTAAGACACTGACTTACTTGAAATTTTCTAAAGGATTGTCAAGCATCTAGTCTCCTTCCAATGGCCTGTGAGACCTTGCATGAGCTGGTATCTGCCTACTTCTCAAAACTCATGACCAACTTCCCTCAGTCTTCCTTCTGGACACACTGGCTGCCTTCTCTGGACCTCATCAGGCTTGTTGCTGGCTTGGTGCTTCACGTTCATTATTCCTTCTACCCAGAAAGTTCTACTTCAGATAATTAGAGAGCTGGCTCCTTCTGAAATGGCATCTCTGTAAAGATATGTCCCACCCCCCATCTGCTTCATCAAAGTCTCTGTTCCTTTACCTCACTTTATTTCCTCTGTAGCACTTACTATGGTTTGTAAATACTGTGTGTGTGTGTGCATGTGCGTGTGTATGCGTGTGTGTGTGTGTGTGTGTGTGTGTGTGTGAGAGAGAGAGAGAGAGAGAGAGAGAGAGAGAGAGAGAGAGAGAGTTTAACTTCAGTCTCTTCCACTAGAATAAGAGTTTCAGTTATGGGAGACTTCTGTATATTTTCTTCTCTATCCCCAAAACAATGCCTGGCTCGTAATAGTCACTCACTAAGTAAATGTTGAATGAAAGGCAAGGTAAAAGAAAAACAAAGAAAGGAAGCAAAGTTGGCAAACAGCTTAGTCCCCGAAAAACAGAGTAAACCTGGGATTTTATTACAAGAATAACTCTAGTCCTGCTTTGGCACGGAACTTTTGGAGAGACGTTCCCAAACCAAATTTATAGCATTTATAGCCTCATACAGAGTGTGTTAAACTTAACAGGATAATAGATCCTGAAAGATCACATCTCCACCTCGGGGTAGGTCTCACTGGCACAATGAGCTCCGTTAATAATGATACGTAGGATAAGTATTTTTCAAGGGTAGCAGAGTCCCCTTCATGGGCCAAGTTTTCTGATAACCATCCATGAATGTGGCTGGGGAATAATCTCCATTTGTGAATCTTGGGAATAATCTCCATTTTGAATTATTCTTCAGCTGGATTAAATAAATCTAGGAGGGAGAATTAATAGGTAGCTAAGAGATGGCAAGTGCTTTAGAACCTTTCAAGAAGTCAGCAAAATTTGTGGGCAATCCATTCAGTCTCGGGCTCATAACATGGAACATAATCCATTGTTCATTAATAAACAGGTATTGACCTACACACAGTTCCATGACCTAACACGAAGAGCAGAGTACACGATTCTTTATTAATTATTGGACACTCATTCCAGAGAAAGTAACCGGTGAGGGCAATTCTTTGAAAATAGTCCATGTGACAGTAGTCATGTGTATTAAATAAAGATGAAAAAGAAGCCTAAAGGATTGACTACTGAGGACCCAGGAGAGAGAGAGTATATATTTTTTTCTCCAAGGAAGTTAATAGAATAGCAGGGGTTTGAACTTTAGGGGCTCTTCACTGGCAAGGCTGGTAGCAGATGGTGTAGATATTGCACCCAATGCCTTTATACCCCTTCGCTGGTCCTGGGGTCTCATCCTTAGCTTCTGATTGTGCACTACTCCTAACAGTTTACCCCTGAGACCCTCTTCAGAGGACCCGTGAGCCTGATGCCACAGCGCCCCAACTCTCAGAGAGCTTAAGCCCCTGGTGTGGCAAGTGGCCAATGTCTGACTGGTGCAGGAGTATGGAAGCCAGCTTTCTTGCCTCCAGGTGGGACAAATTCTACAGTGGAACGAATGTTCTAGAGTCCCAGTGAGTTGAGGCTGAGGCTGGGACCTCACCTGAAATCGCACTCTTGCCTGGTGTTTACCCCTTCTCTATGTTACTTCCCATTCTCTTACTGGTTTCTTCGAATAAGAATCCTCATCTCAGCATCTGCTCTGGGAAACCTGATTTGAGACAAGAGCAAGTGAACAAAATCTTTCTTGCTTTTTTGGTTTCACGGTAAAGGTCTGTGAGGCTTCCGCTGTCAGAGGCTTGACCACCCTACCCACCTAACAACACAGCGGAGCCTTGCCATCACCTGAAAGACCCACAGCCAGGATAAAGTCTTTGGCATCACCCATCGCCCCACACTACTGTCTTCCGGGGGGCAAATCTAACTCCATGTCGTGCACGTGCATATGTATCATTTCCAGTAATTGTTATGGTTCTGGATCCATAAGACATGTAGTCAGCTCATCAAACCAGCTAACAGATGAAAATACAAAGAGGGCCACCTGGGTGGCTCAGTCATCTGAGCGTCTGACTTTTGATTTCAGCTCAGGTCATGATCTCACAGTTTGTGGGACTGAGCCCTGTGTAGAGCTCTGTGCTGGCAGCTTGGAGCCTACTTGGGAATCTCTCTCTCTCTCTCTCTCTCTCTCTCTCTCTCTGTCCCTCCCCAACTCTCTCTCTCTCAAAATAAATAAGTAAACATTTAAAAAAGGGGCGCCTGGGTGGCTTGGTTGGTTAAGCGTCCGACTTCGGCTCAGGTCACGATCTCACGGTCCGTGAGTTCGAGCCCCGCGTCAGGCTCTGTGCTGACAGCCTGGAGCCTGTTTCGGATTCTGTGTCTCCCTCTCTCTCTGCCCCTCCCCTGTTCATGCTCTGTCTCTCTCTGTCTCAAAAATAAATAAACGTTAAAAAAATTTTAAATAAAAAAAAAAAGAAAATAGGAAGGAAACTAAATAAAGTTATTTAAAAAGTGTACCATAGGAAAAAAATGTTTGAGAATGTCATCAGATATTGCCACTAATTACTCATATATATAGATATATGTGTGTAATCTATATATTTTGTGATTTAAATTCAGCAACTGGCTCAGATCCAAAATAAGCAACTAATGTTCAGTGTGATTTGAAAGAAAATATTCTTCTATTTCAGATATGAAGACTTTCATTTACCAAGTAATTTTCAATTACCAAGTAATTCATAAAATACAGAACCATTAAATCAATATGGATTTATTCTGGTAGTTTGGATTATTCAGAAATACAGCCAGCCCATCAAACTAACCTCAAAAGAATATACAAAAGCGCACACACACACACACACACACACACACACACACACATCTTTTGAGAAGCAGGAAATCGTGGGAATCAATCTGGTAAAATCAAGATGTGTCAATAGGATTTAAGCAAATCTAAAGAAACACTAAGCCATCGAATCCCTGATTCCTTACTCCTTGATTCCTTTCCTCCCATTCTTCCTCTTTCCCTGTCTCCCTCAATTCCTTCATCAATTCAACAAATACTTACTAATAATAGTATAGGACTATTATAATAATAGTCTCCTACTCTGACTGAGGGTCACTGGGTGCTGGAGATCTTGTTGGAAACAAGGTGGCTACAGTCCCTGCTATCAAGGAGCTATTGTCTAGTCAAGGAAGTACTAAACAATAATTACGGAGATAATTATGTAATGATAATTGTGATACGTGCTTTGATGAAAAGAAGTTCAGGATGCTAAGAGAGCAAATCACAAGGGAGCTCAATAGAGTGTGGTCAGTGTAGGAGAACCTTAAGTCAGAAATGAAATTTATGCTGAGACCTGGAAGAGGAAGAGCGGGAGCAAGCCAGGTGGAAATGCGGGAGGCCAGGCAAGAGTGTACTTGCACTAGGGGGATGGGAAATGGAGAAATGTAGGCAGACTGAGGTCTTGTTAAAGGATAGTTCAAGAACGAAATGAGTGCCATCTTGGGTGTAAGCAAGAGATGGGGATGGGGATAACTACCTCCAGAGTTTGAGAGCTTGAAGCCTAAAAACCTCTCCAGAAATTTCATCTGTACCGGTAGATGGAACCGTATGGTGTTCAACATTAACCAGTAAATTTTGAGCACCTATCATATGTGCAACGTTATACAAGCTGGAGACCCAGCAGCGAACAAGACAGAAAGGGTCTTTGGTCTAAGGAGGTTTATGTTCTAGTTAAGACCAATTCTCAGGGATCGCTCACATCACTTGCATTATTTTGAAGCCATCCCTCATATATATTACACATATGTTTCTTAGAAGTTCAGTTGGATGAAATCAACCAGATAGAAGAGGGAATTTTTTCATGGAACATAAATATAAATACAAAACATCCAGAGTTCGGGAGAGTTCTGTGATTTTCCAACAGCACAGTAGACACACTGTACCTTGAACTTCTCCAAAGGAAAAGAAAAAGTAGATTTTTTTCCTCTGGGAGCCTGATTCCATTGTTTAAACCCACATGCTCCGTAATAACAAATTAGTACCATGTTTTACAATAGTAAGAGGGAAAAGTCTTTTTGAGTACATTAGGCTATCAGGAAAGTTTATATGTTTTAGACAATATGGTAGTCCATGAGTAGTAACAGGACTAAATGAAACCAGGAAATTCGGGACCATTCTTCCATGGCCTCTCTCTTCCCCTGTCATGCCAATAAAGGCTTGTTATTATAATGCACACAAAAAGCATTTTACTAGAGGGCGAGTTTTGTCTGTGATCCTTTCGGGAAATTAGAGAAGCAAATCTGTTTAAACTTTCCCTTCTGCTCTCTGTGATGCTCCATCAAACAGGACTGTAAGCTTGCTTGGTTGGCAAATTGCTGCTTTCAACAATGGGGAATACTCTTCTTGACAGATAAAATAGAGGTTAATGGGACAGAAAGCAGCAAACCACAGCCACCTGCCAAGTCAATGGAAAAAGATGTTGTGGCGGCACTCCGGGGCGGCCTGGAAGAGGAGACGGGGTAGGAGAGGGGTGACCGAGTTTTGGGGGGAGGCTCAAGTCAGTTCGTGGTGCGGCTCTTGTTAGTAATAGAGACAGAAGAGAAAGTACAACGAATCCAGCCTTACTACGAGTAACCACGGAATTCCACAGATCTTTTCGCCTTTTGAGGAAACTGTAGTTTAACCTCTGCTTTTTTCATAATCGGGCCCATCAACATTTCAGAGCCTACTATGTATCACTGTGTCTGTCTGCTCTACTTTGGTATCTTGGTGCTCAGTAAAACGCCTGGACCACAGCAGACGACTGATCTATGTTCGTGGCATGAATGAGTATCAGACACTATATCTGTGTTGAGAACAGAAACATGAAATTACTCATTATATTAACAGCTGTTTATGTATATAGACTGCGAGGCGTGCACTGAAGAGTTTAAATTTTTTTTTTTTCAACGTTTATTCATTTTTGGGACAGAGAGAGACAGAGCATGAACGGGGGAGGGGCAGAGAGAGAGGGAGACACAGAATCGGAAACAGGCTCCAGGCTCTGAGCCATCAGCCCAGAGCCTGACGCGGGGCTCGAACTCACGGACCGCGAGATCGTGACCTGGCTGAAGTCGGACGCCCAACCGACTGCGCCACCCAGGCGCCCCATGAAGAGTTTACAAGTGGCAACTCACTTAATCATTTTTGCCTCTACCGTTTCCCAGAAAGGAGAGAAGCAAATCTGTTTATATTTTCCCCACGTGATTCCCTTTGTGAAGATGAAAAAATTGACTTACATGCAAGGTAAGTAACTTGCCTAGTATCTCAAATAAATGATAAAACTTCAACGTGGACTTGGGTCAAACTGATTCTAGAAATTTCTCCAGTGCTCAGAGAATGTATTAGGATGAGCTAGTCCAGTGTACTTCTCGCATTTGTTAGACAGCACTTGTCTTTGCTAGAACTTCCATGCCAAGGAGAGATGAAACATATTTTCCTCCTTTGAATTTATGGGTCTTCTTAGAAGACTCCACGTCTCTGTGTCCACCTTGCACGGCGGTTCTGGTTATTAAACGCCTGCCGCTGGCTGAATTGGCATCCAACTCCTGAGGCGATGGAACTAAACCAGCACTCTCGTGGCGACACCATCCCTTCTAGAGAATGTGGGGAGCGGGGGTCCAATAAGCTTGCTTGATGAATTCAGACAACTGATCCTTCCTCGGTGTGAACCTGACCATGAACATGCCCCCAGGCCAGGTGTTTTGAACCCCCCCCCCCCCCCGACTCTGTCCAAGCCCTGGGCACACTCCAGATCCTTCTCGGCTACTGTCTGCTTGTAAATGCTCAGCGGTTGGTCAGGAGCCATCATGCCATCCTCAGACCCACCCAGAGATTTGGCCACAGTCCCACCCACCGTACAGTGCTGTTCAAGCACAACACAAAGCGCAGTGGCTCAGGCAGTCCTACCCTCTCGCCGATGCCATCTGACACAAAACTCCATCGGTCCTTGGCCTTCCTGTGCTCTGATTTTGAACCTGAGCCCCACTGGTCCCTAGCGTACTTCTTTCTTCACTAGGTCGCTGCTAAGCTCCCAGCCTTGTGGCCGTGAGTGCCTGGGTCCAGATGTAATGAGACGACTGACTTCATTTATCAAGGTGGACTATCTTTCCTCTGTGATATTTTAACATTTTCACCATGTTGGGGCACCTGGGTGGCTCAGCTGGCTAAGCAGCAGACTTCGGCTCAACTCATGATCTCACGGTTCAAGTTCGAGCCCTGTATCAGGCTGTGCGCTGACACAGGGAGCCTGCTTCTGCCTCTCAAAAACTGAAGAAACAGAAAAAAAAATTTTTAAAAACTTTTCACCATGTTAAGATACAAATGAAAAGCTTGTGTAGCAAAGAAGTAGGTATTTTTGACTTCATCTTTTTTGCTTTATAAATAATGAGGGCTGGAAGGTGGAAGGATCAGTGGAGAGACAAAAGCTTTTGTCCTCTTAAATATCACAGACGCAAGTTTGATAGGCCTTATCTTCTCGAATAAACTCCTTCATGGCTCTTCATATTCATACCACCTTGTCTGCATATGCATTTAGAAAAAACAAGAACAAAAGGAATCCATTTGTTCTTTTGAGAAGTTACTGAACAAAGGTGTCACTAGTAAAAAAAAGAAACAAGTTTTAAGCCTTTGGCCTAAAACATACAAAAGCTTTAATTCAAACGTTTAGTGGAACAAGTGGTTAAAATGATACCTCCTGTCCTCCTGTGTCTGGAAAGAGAAGAGAATGCCCAAACTTGTCACTGCGTAAAAATGTAGAGATAAGGGCGCGCCTGCATGGTTCCGTCGGTCAAGTGTTTGACTTCAGCTTAGGTCATGAGCTCACGGTTCGTGAGTTCAAGCACCGCATAGGGCTCTGTGCTGTCAGCACAGAGCCCGGAGCCTGCTTCAGATTCTGTGTCTCCCTCTCTCTCTGCCCTTCCCCTTATTTATTTTTGACAGAGAGAGAGAAAGAGCAGGGGAAGGGCAGAGGAGAGAGGGGGACACAGAATCAGAAGCAGGCTCCCGGCTCTGAGCGGTCAGCACAGAGCCCTATGCGGTGGTTGAACTCACGCCCCGCGAGATCATGACCTCAACCGACTGAGCCACCCAGGCGCCCCTTGTGACTTTTCTATAAATCTGAGCTCATTTCAAAATCAAAATTAAACAAATATAAAAATTTAACTGTGTCTATATACATGAATGTATACCTATACCCGCGTATATATAAAAATATAAATTATACACACACACATACATATGTAAAATGACTGGGAGACTTTCATGCTTGTAAATACAAAGAGCAAGAACCCAATAAATACGTGGGTCCTACGGCATGCAAAATGAGAACTGATGGCAATTTTTATTGTGCAATTTGCCCCACGAAAACATGCATTCACCCTCTTCCCCTGCATTCGCACTCCTTGCTCTGCGGGGCACAGCACTCCGTGGGGTATCTGGGGAGTCCCTGCCCTCAAGTTGCATCCTCTGTCGCACAAAGCCCCCTCCCATTCCTGCCGACCACAGCGGACCAGAGCAGACCACAGCCAACGAAGCAAACAGCCTACTAAACCCGCCGAAATAAAGAGGACATCCTGGCATTCGTCATAAAGCAGCGCCAAGCGGTAAGTGAGCGGTGTATGTGTGCGGACGCAGGTGTCCCGGTGAGGAAGGACAGGGGCGCTGGCTCCACCTGCTCCAGGAGGGGCACAGGCAGCAGAGGGACACAGGTCCCCCTTCCTCCACAAAGCGCCTCCAGGCTACTGGTTATATATAGTCCACGTGGGAAACAACAGTTCCCACGGAAGGAAAGGGGCTTTTCTGGCTGACATATAGATTTCACACAAGTAAAGCATATGCTCGCTAAGAGAAACCTCCAGGAGTTTTCCGTGCCATCTAAGCCGTCTCTGGCAACTCCAGCAGGTCAGGAGGGTGCAGGGTCAGGACTACGGTAAGGAATTCAGCCTGAACAGGACAGAGACTTTTTCACACTTCGAGCCTTGTCAAGGACCATTTCTGTGTCCTTGTGACTTTATCCTTCCTTCACTTCTCCTCCTTCCACCTAGCACATCACAGCATCACAGATTTTAGAGACAAGGGACACTGGAAAAGGATCATCTACAGCAAGGCTTGGCAACCTTTTTCTGAAAAGAGCCAGAGAGTAAATACTTTAGGTCAAAAGCAGCCATAGAGGGGGTGCCTGGGAGGCTCAGTCGGTTAAGGGTCTGACTCTTGATTTTGGCTCAGGTCACGATCTCACGGTTTGTGAGTTCGAGCCCCACATTGGGCTCTGCACTGACAGCTTGGGAGCCTGCTTGGGATTCTCTCTGTCTTCCCCTCCCCTGCTCTCTCTTTCTCTCTCTCTCTCAAAGTAAATAAACTTAAAAAAAAAAAAAAAAACAGCTATAGACACTAAGTAAACACATGAGCACGGCTGTGTTTCAATAAAACTTACTGAAAAAACAAACAGGACATACTTGTCACATGACATGCTCACCCTTGATATAGGTCATCTCCTGTATTTCACCAATGACCAAAGTCATCTTCCCAGGTCTCTTGAATGTGTTTTCTTCAGTAGGGAGATTCTTTCTTTTTGTTTATAACTTTGAATTTCCTGGTCGTAATCTAAAGCAGGGTGCTGATGCTGGGTTATTCTTAACCAAAAAACCAGTCCTATTTGGGCAATGAGGATGTACACCACATCATTACCTACCTGTGCTTTTAAAGTTAACTTCCCAACGCCAAAGGAAATAATTATAAAATTGTGTGTGGTCGGGGGGCGGGGGGGGGGGGGATAAACCAACAACCTCTTTTACCAACAAACCAGTGAAACAGGTGTATTTCATATCGATATACATAAATCACCAGTGTGAAAACAACTAGGTAAAAAATGAGCAGGCTTAGATGAAGAGACAAAATGTGGTGGGTCCATATAATGGAATATTATTCAGCCGTAAGAAGGAATGAACTTCTGGCACGTGTTAGACAACATGGATGAACTTTAAAGACATTATGCTAAGTGAAAAAAGCCAGACCCTGGGGCATCTGGGTGGCTCAGTTGGTTAAGCATGCAACTCTTGATCTCAGCTCAGGTCATGGTCTCACGGTTTGTGGGTTTGTGCCCCATGTCGGTCTGTGCACCGACAGCACGGAATCTGCTTGGGATTCTCACTCTCTCCCTCTCTCTGCCCCTCCCCTGCTTGTGCTCTCTCTCTTTCTCAAGACAAATACACAAACATTAAAAACACGTTTAAAAAAGGCCAGACACAAAAGGACGAACAAATACTGTAGGAGTCCACGTGTATGAGGTGCTTTGAATAGGGACATTCATAGAGACAGAAAGTACAATAGTGGTTACTAGGGTCTGGCAGAAGAAGATAATGGAGAGTTCTTGTTTACTGGGTACAGATGCTGTTTAGGGTGACGAAAACGTTAGAAAGTGGTTAGTGATGATGGTTGCACCACACCGTGGATTTACTTAATGCCATTGAATTGCACACTTAGAAATGGTTAAAATGATACAGTTTTATGTTACATACATTTTGTCACAATACAACAAAACAAGAGCAGTGTTATGTGGGGGTAGAGAAGCAGGTGGAGATGGATCAGTGAGAGAAACTGATCCTGAAAGATCTAAGAAACACACGTTCCAGTATTTTGGTGGGTGTGGCCGCCCAGGTGCCATGCTTCACTTCCTCTCGCACTTCACTTCCTCTCTCAGTGGTGTTCCTGGCCCTGCCACACCAAACCTGCTCATTGCTCGTCCTTCCAGTCAGATCCACTCAGGGGCCTTTCTCTTAAAGTCTGCGCTGACTCAAGGTCCTGCACCATCCCCTCCTGAATTCCAGTAAGAGCCACATAACCATGGAACAGGTGGCTAAGCTGTTTTGCCTACACAGCATTCCCACAACACAAAGCAATGGCAAAATAAAACCACCCTGGTGCTTCCAGAAGCATAATCAAATCCCAGTTCAAGTGTCAGAAAAGTAGGGTGAGTGCATCTGAATTCTTATGATCGCACCAATCCAATGGGCCTCTGTTCTGTGGCCCAGGAAATAATTTCACTAATGTACACATTTGCGCCATTTACACGTAAAAGATGGTTTTCCCTTTGTCCTGTCTGGCCAGCTTGTTGTTATGAATCCTTGCCCCTTAGCACCGAATTCATCCTGAAAGTTTCACTAGAGATAACGCCACTGGGAAGGTGATAAGGCACACACATTGGCTCTATATACACAACGTATGCTGGTGGCCTTTGTGTTCACGCTGTGAACTGACCCAGAATCCGATCTCCGAGTGGGGAAGGCTGAGACAACCAGCGGGGCTTTCTTCAGCCTATGGTGACAGATTATCCTCTAGCTGTCTGTCATTGCTGTTTATAAAGGCTGGAACGACCTCAGATTCTGCTCCTCTGACTCATAAATGGCCCCAAAAGAGAGTGTGAAGGTACCTAGACTGTCTCTAATTGCCTGTCCTCTGTGTAGCCCGCGGCTGCAGCCAATTTTCCAGGAAACCTACGTGAAGACGTACTGCACTCTGTCCTGATGGCATTTTATCAGCCCTCTTCCCTTTGTCTGTCATGCTTCCATCAGCCACCAAGCAGCCTCTGAATATATTCTCGGTGTCCGGTCCTCCGTTTAAGAGGTTTTCCTGGACGATCCCTCCTTGTGCGTAAGGTGGCTGCTGCGGACGAGCCTAATCCAATTTGGTCAAGCACAACCTTGAGACCCTCCGGTAAATTACAGTCACTGCTGCAAAAGTGTGAGGGATGGTATCGGGGAGCCACTCTCCTACAACCTCATTTCCAAGTTATGATGAAAGCAAGCCTCAGACCAAATCCTGCTACACAGACAGACGCTTATTAAACAAACAGCAATCAAGGCACAAACCAGGTCATCGACCTGTCCTGGGAGCTAGTTAAATCTTAGCTCTCTATCCTTTAAGTGTTTGCAAACACCACTTTGCATGAAGGAGCCATTGGAGCAATGTTCCAGGGCAGGACTCTGGTCCCTTTGGCCACAAACAACCAAAAGTTCTCCAAACAAAGGCTGGAAATTGAGCTTTTTAGGGATGATCCAGCCTTGGCTGCCACTCCTGAGGGCATTGTATGCATAGCGGGCATGCTTCAGTGAACCTGTACCGGTTGTCAGAAATACTAAAATATGTACCTCTCTGTACTGGTGGGTGAACAGCCACTTCTCCAAGTTCCCCAAGTGTCCCATTGTCCCTTCCCTGTCTGGGAACCCTAGAGAATCCTAGCCTCATGTCCCAGAAACCAAAGAGCTAGTGCCTGGCAGAGCAGGACCCCTGGGGAGCCTGCTCCAGTGCCGTGGCCAAGATTTTAGTGTGGATTGGTCAGGGCCCATGGAAAATCGGTTGTTTGAGAGTTTGAGTATCACAGGGACTTAGAGTAATGGCTAAAGGCAGGGTGGATGTTTCCATCCCTTCAAGCAAGGATAAGGAGTGTCTTTAACTCTTGGAGCTAATCCACAGTCTCACTGAGAAGAATCCACGTTTAACATTCATCATGTTAATTAATAAGATATTAATTCCACCAATAAAAATCCACTTCTGACAGGGCTGTGCGAATAGTAAAGGCTGCCGGTGTTGGTTGGGATACAGATATCAGAACACTCGTACCAGCAGCCTTGAGTATCTGGTCTGGAAGATGCACCTGGGTTGTGACCGTCCCTAACTGACAGACACATCTCTCTTTATCCTGAAGTATTTTCGTATGAATTACAGGCATTATAACAGTGGTGTCAAGGAGGTGAGGAATCTGAGATTTTACTGTGCTTGCGAGCTGACACGTTAAACTGCCACCATTTCACAGAAGCTGGAGGAGACAAGAGACTCCCACATCAGAGATGTGGAGATGTATTATTCACAGACAGCAAGCAGCATGAGCTTCACATTTGCATCCACCCCCTTGCCTCCCACATCTCACAGGGGCTGATGCGGCAAAGTCAGTGAGTTTGGGTCACAGTTGAGGAATCCCGTGTTTAGAGAACCCCAACTTTTTATAATAGGCTGTAAACAAATCCGCCCAAGCTTCACACCAGAGGGAGACATTATCTTTATTATACTAAACAATAAACAAACCTGCCGTCTGCTCCAGCAGGATTCAAGATCTATCTGTTCATTATACAAACATCTTTGACAAGACAGTTCAGAACCAAGAGCTCTGGAGACATGCTAAATAATTGCCTTCTGATAGCAGCATGAAAGGAACTGGCCAGAAGTCTGAGTGGAAACATACTCAATTCACCAGGATGGCTGAGCACTCATTTTTACAGATACGATTTTAAAGTAGAATTAGCAGGAGTATGAGGGAATCCTTTGGGGGTAGGGGAAATGTTCGGTATTTTTATTTTGGTGGTGGTTACATGATTTTACAAACTTGTCAAAATCCTTTGAATTGTACTCTTAACATTCGTAAATTTTGCCGTATGGAAATTATATCCCAATAAAGCTGACTTTTTAAAAAAGCAAACACAAACAAAATACAAAAAACAAACAAAAAAAACCCAACCGAACAAAAAAACCCAAAGTAGTATTGGTATATGGGAGTATCTATTTGCAGTAATGCTTAGCGTAAGTATGATGTTTCCCCCTACAACATCCCCGTGACAAACACTCATAGATAATGAAATCAAGTCAAAAGGGTTCAGTAGCTTTCCAAGCTCCTGGGCAGGGGTCGGGGGAGGGCTTTTGAGAATCATTGGCAGATAAAGTCTAGAGGTCAAGTTTCTCAGCTTCCTAATATCAGACTTCCAAATGTGGTTGACCAAAGGTTCTAAGTCTCCAGATGTCAGGAACCCATTTGAATACTATATAAAAGTTAGAATAAACTCTCCAGAAAACAGCATGTACACACAGGCATATGAAATTTGCACACAATTTCAGGGGGGTCACAAATCTCTGAAGCTTATTCATGGACTTTGGACCCCTGAATTATCTGGAGACATCACTCCTTAGAACCAGGGCTCCTGTAACACTGAACTCATTTGCCATTGTCATCAAAACAGCCAGTTGCCAAGCCAAAGTAGCTTACCATCCAGACATCACGTAGCTGACGTTCTCAGCTACCCAAAATATGACCCCAAATCGGGAGGCAAGAAAAAAAACCTAGAAAACACTGTCCAGAGCATACAAAAATCAGTATTTCAAAGACACATAGGGGCGCCTGGGTGGCTCAGTTGGTTAAGCGGCCGACTTTGGCTCAGGTCATGATCTCGCGGTCCGTGAGTTCGAGCCCCGCGTCGGGCTCTGTGCTGACAGCTCAGAGCCTGGAGCCTGTTTCGGATTCTGTGTCTCCCTCTCGCTGACGCTCCCCTGTTCATGCTCTGTCTCTCTCTGTCTCAAAAATAAATAAAAACGTTAAAAAAAAAATTAAAAAAAAAAAAAGACACATAGTGCACGGAAACAGAGCTGAACTGTGTTCCTTTAAACCATGATTTTAAGAGGATGCATGACGATTAGATGAGAAAGGACACAAATTAGAAGTGAGGGAATAAGGACAGAAAGGCGTAAGTAATAATTGTAATGAATAACTGCCAACAGTGTGACATAAAACTGTTGCAAAGCAACAACAAAACCCCCGAAAGAACTCAAAAAATTTTTCAGTCTTGGCTATTTAGAGAAAAGGCAAATCACTCTTAAACAAATGTCCATGACTCCTACGAACCTTTCCTTATGAGTCATATGAGAACATAACTGCGAATGAGGTTATTTTTTACAGGCTTGCTTATGTTTTTTATATGTTTCATATATTCTGGCTAAAAGGATGGATTCTGGCTATAATACATCTACCTCCTCAAACCATTTCAACATGATTAAAATAGGAAATGTGTTGGCCTTTAAGGCAGAAAGGTGGGACTAATATTTACCGTAGGTTTTCCACGTTCAAAGCACCTTCCACTTTCGCCACATTTAATCCTTTTCACAGGCCTCTGAAGTGGGGGTTGTCATTCAGTTTGAGAGACCAAAGAACTGAAATTCTGAGAGGCCAAATAACTTGCCCAGAATCAAACAGCTCTAAGGGAGTGAAGCTGGGATGGAAGCCAGTCCTCGCTTTTTTTCCATTAACTATTCCTTTAAATGGAAAATTCATTTATCTGGAAAAATCCATTCATATGAAATTTTCTGAAAAGATCTCATAAATGAATTTTTTCTCTACAAATCTTCTCTATTAATTAGTTTTGTCAACATTCTACCAGGTTAAAAATCAGATCAGCCTTGGGGCACCTGGGTGGCTCAGTCAAGTGTCCATAGCTTGATTGTGGCTCGGGTCATGATCTCACAGTTGGTGAGAGAGAGCCCCACGTTGGGCTCTGTGCTGACAGTATGGGGCCTGCTTGGAATTATCTCTCTGCTCCTCCCCTGCTTGTGCTCTCTCTCTCCCTCTCAAAATAAATAAACCAAAAAAAAAAAAAAAAAAAAAAGAAGTCATATCAGCCTCCTGATTATTTTCCTATATTTTTGGTTTTATTCTAAAACACATTTGCTATGTTATTAATCAATAATGTTTACAAATGGCCCTTTCTTAAAGGAAGACCTGCTTGCTAAGGAGGAAAAGTGGCTACTTTCTCTCTTCTGTTAGGAAACAAAGGCAAAAATACACAGTAAGGTCACAAAACATCTGAGTTCTCAACTCTGGGGCAGAAATATTTCTCCTGAGATTAAGAATCTTACTATCAAGATCTGAAAGAACTCTTCTCTAATGTTTGTGTAGATAAATCTCCCAGCAACTGGAAGGTTCACTGGCAGGTCTTTCCTCAGTGTTACTATTTAATAAGAGAGTGTTCTAAGATAAATCTGTGATAAATCTCTCAACTATAATCTCCTTGAGGGCAGGGAGCAAGGAGAGGACTTCTCAAGGGGGCTGCACTAATCACATCATCCAAAGGGGTAGCTTGGGATGGTAGGAGGGGATAGATTCGTCTCCCTAATTAGCAGATTATTTCCTAAATCCTTAACTACCAGGAAATTTCAATACAATCTACAGATTTATTTAAGATGATGTTCACATAGCCAATTTATCTTAATTGCCCTTTCTTTTTTAAGGACATCAATGATAGAATCAGTTGAACAAAGTTCATTCCTGAGAGAGGACCTAAAACATCAGAAACAGTTAAATTTAAAATCAGTGCTTTTCTACCCCTAGATTAATATTCTAGTGGAACATACTAAGAAAATAGTTAAGAGCACCTCACACAAAAGAATAATTAGAAAAGCCAGTTGAATTTCCTGAAGTTCCTTAAGTATACTATATCTAAAATGGCAGGGAACTGAGGTGTATCTATTTTCTTATGTTTATTTATTTATTTTGAGAGAGAGAGAGAGAGAGAGAGAGAGAGAGAATGCACACACACGAGCAGGGGAGGTGCAGAGAGAGAGGGAGAGTGAGAATCCCAAGCAGACTCTGCATTGTCACCACAGAGCCTGATGCAGGGCTCGATCACAGGAATGGTGAGATCATGATCTGAGCTGAAATCAAGAGTTGGACATTTAACCAACCAAGCCACATAGACACCCCATATTTTTTGTTTTTATAATGGGGATAACACTGAAAAAACTTAAGAAAAATCTTTAAAAGAGAGATTAGCCTATTCTTCTCAATAGTGTGGTGGCCATATCTTATGAAATATTGTGTCTCACAGGCTTTTAAAGAGAATTACCTTTTTCTACAATCACTGAATTCCACTGGTGCAAATCACTGTAAGTCACTGAATTAAGTTTTAAAAAGGCTGAATACAAGATTGGGAATAATCCTTCTCCGAAATAACCAAACCAAAAAGGACTCTAGGAAGGAAAGAATTTAGAGCTCTTTCTTTTTCACCTATTGGGGCATTTCATTCTTTAAACGATGACCCTTAACTTGATTTTTTTCTGCGAGATGGTTCAGCCATATTCCTTTAGAGAGTAATGCCATAATTCTCCCCGGGTTATCAATGGCCAAGTATATACAGACACATGATGGCAACTTCCCTTTTAGAGGTCAGAAATTAGCAGTAGGGTTCCTTCCTTCCCTCTCATCCTCTTTCCTTTCCCTCCACGTCTCTTTATTCTCTCTTCCCCTCCATCATTCTTCCCTCTTTCCCTCCCTTTGTTTAACCATTTCATAGGTGGCAGATATGTGTCATGCGTAAGGATCATGTTTATCTTAATTCACAATTTCATCCTAAGTCTGTGGCACAATTTTTTGATGCCAAGAACGTGCTTAATAAGTATTTGTCGAATAAATAAATCTGCAGAATACCGCTCTGGGCCAAACCCTGAACTAGACGCCGAAGTTGAAAAATTCCTGTCCCATTGGTTCATCTGGAACCTACAAAGATGCACTTAGGGAAGCAGACAGAATTGGACCCATGATTATAGAGAATGGGGTACTTTTTGCTAAAGCAGTACTAGAGGCATTTACTAAGCGATAACTTAAAACGGGTATGTGCATGGGCTGCCATTACTGTCATGGTCCCACTGGGATTCATGGCCCTGAAGTGAATTGGTTCTTCTCCTCTCATTCTAGAATGAATGCAGAAAACCCTTCTTGTCATGAAAAGAGAACCATAAGAAGGCTGAGTGACCGGCCAACCTGGCTGCATTTCCTTCAGAGTTGCCTGGGCGCTGCCCCATCACTTCATCACTGGCTACACAGACCTTCCTCTGCCCGTGGCACTTGACCAGCATCATCTAGAGTCACATTCTAGAGGGTTCCTGTGAGTAACCCTGGGACTACCCAGTTTGGGTCTTGGTTTAGCTCCTAGCGGCTGCTTGGTCTTCTGCCATCCTCCTGTGCTAGCATGCTATTTGAGGGAATACAGGCTCCTCCTGGAGCTTCTAAATGACTTCTAGCAACTTGGACAAATTTTCTCTTTTTGTTCTCATTTTGTCCCACTGACTATAACTTGCAAATTATTTTTTCTCAAGTGTGATTAGGTTTGAAGGGAGAAAAACAGAAGTCAGGAGTGAAAGAGATGTGCCCAAAGAGATGTGACGTGGTTACTGTTCAGATTCGATGAGAAGAGATTTCTTCCCTGGTCTGAAAATTTGGAAGAAACAGGCTCTCATCTTTTTCACACTGACAGGCTCTGAGTTCTCAGTAGTTCTTGAGAATCCAAGAGCATAATTTCAAGAACAGGAAACATGATGGCTTCTTAATGAAATTAAATAGCAAAATGAAAGCAATGATTACTCAAATTTACTTGGCAAATTAGCAAGACAAATTAATTGAAACACTACTTTTGATCATAAGGATATAATTAGAAAAGTCTGGTGGATGAAAATATCTTCGAGGCATGAATTAAATCAATTGGACAACCTGATTAGAGAGACCTTATGCTTAATGTGTAAATCCCAACTTACTGTTATAAAATGTAAAAGAAAGAAAAAAAGATTAATCAACCAATATTCATTAAAAATGGTCCTGTGCAAATGACATGAATAATAACAGCAAACGTCTACTGTATTTTTATTATGTGAAGATATTGTGTTACCTTACATATTATTCTTAACACTTATACTGTTTTCTTCTCTTAAAAAGTAATACATAAATTCACCATTGTTGACACTTACACAGCATGAGCCGTTACTGACCCTTAATCTGCAGCCACGGACTTCGTGATGGAAGGAGAGCAGGGCACCAAGTCCAACCACAACAAAAAGACACACTGAGATGCCTTTTCCGTTCGTAGCCTCATCTTCCGCTTACAGATGCCACTACTTCTCAGTAAAATCTGGTTCTGTAAAACTCTGAACCCATCCACGCTCGGCCACAAGAAGCCATTTTGTACACGGTAACCCCTGACAGCTCTTATTCTTTCAAGTTGGCCCAATCAGACTGAGAAGAGGGACTTTTATTCCACTGCTGGGACTGGGGAGAGACTCCCCCTCTTTTCTATGACACGAACAGGCTACAAGTGCCAAACGTAATCGTCGATGAGAAGAAGAGAGCCAGCCTCAAGATGGAGGAGAAGAACCCACACGCGGCAGGTCTCCGGTTTGGGAAAAACCTGGGCCCTGGACAACATCTTGGGCCCTGGACAACATCTTTGAGCCCCTGGATCAGTCAAGTCTGCAGCTCACCTTAGCTCTGGCCTTGCTGTAATAAGAGATGGTAAATATTTTCTTTGTGTACGCCAGCTGGAATCAGCTCTCTGTAACCTAAAGCTAAAGCCCCCTAGTTTATATAAAACAAAGTGGATATTAAACTAAATTCTAGCAAAGTACAAAAAACTAATTTTCTCTGTCTACAGAGGACAAGCTGAAGGTTGTCCCAGAGGGAAATGGAGTAGCGAGATGGGCAAAACAAGTAAAGGGGAGGGGGAGATACAGGCTTCCAGTGGTGAAATGAACAAGACACGGGAATGAAAGGCACAGCGCAGGGAATATAGTCAAGGACTAACAGTATTGTGTAGTGGCAGATGATGTCTGCACTTGTGGTGAGCATAGCGTGACGAACAGAGATGTTGGATCACGGTGCTGTACATGTGAAACGAATGTAACACTGTGTGTCAGCTATCCTCAAATAAAAAATTTAAAAAAATATAATTTTCTTTATAAATCGGGTGATTTTGTTTCAAAGTATGGCTGCTGACCCCTTGCACCTGAATCACCCGAGATACTTGTTTAAAACACAAATGAGAGGATCACCTGAGCGGCTCAGTCGGTTGAGCGTCCGACTTCAGCTCAGGTCGTGATCTCACGGGTTGTGAGTTTGAGTCCCGCGTCAGGCTCTGCTGACAGCTTGGAGCCTGCTTCAGATTCTTTGTCTCCCTGCCTCTCTGCCCCTCTCCCGGTTGCGCTCTGTCTCTCTCTCTCTCTTTCTCTCAAAAATAAACACTTAAAAAAATTTGTTTTAATAAAAAATAAAACAAATGAGAGAAACAAGTCGGCCTCTGATTCTAATGCTTCTAAAGGGTGAAAGCTACTGTCAAGGCAAGCTGTACAATTTTAGCTGCATAATTTAGAAATTCATTATGCAGCCTGCTTGTACTCTGGTTTCCTTGTTTCAAAAATACGTGTATTCAAACATGCTCCTCGCTTCTCCATAAAGAAGAATGATCCAAAGGTAAACAGTAACAATCTTTGATTTGCAAAAGTGGGTATTTTTGTGAAATTGCTCCAAAGCTTTGCACTTAATTCTTGACAAAGAATCAATAGCCTTATAAAGTTGTTTTCAAGGCACACACAAAAATCCTCCCCAAGTCTCCTTGCCAAGGAAAAAAGACACTTTATCTTCTTTAATTTTTATTTGTTTATTCTTGAGAGAGAGATAGACAGAGACAGAGACAGAGAGAGACAGAGAGAGAGAGGGAGAGAGAAAATCCCAAGCAGTCTCTGTGCTGATTGACTTGGGGCCACGAACCATGGGATCATGATCTGAGCCGAAATCAACAGTTGGACACACTTAACCAATTAAGCCACCAGGCACCCGGGAAAAAGGCATTTTAAAAAGTAGATTCTATTAGACTCCTACCACATTACCTTAAAACCACAAATGTGAGTTTTTATGAAATCTGTTCCTTGCTTAACTACGTCTTATATGTTTGGACTCAGTTTAAACGCCTGGGAAGCCCTTCCTACCTTCACCCCACCAGCATTCCTCCTTCCTCCACTGTGCCTGCTTGGGCTCTTTCCCTCTTCTCCTTGGCCTCCCTGCAGCCTAAAACACACCCACATTCACTCTTTATCTACCTAAACACTTCACAGCCTTGAAGGCTCAGCTAAAAATACTCCTTCCTTAGGAAGCCTCCAGGAGAGGTCAAGTCCCCTTGAATTGTGACATAGCAACTAACTAAAATACCAGTTAGGCTGCGTTCAGCTGCCAGTATGAGAAAGGCTGCCTTGGGGCACCTGGGTGGCTCAGCTGGTTAAGCGCCAGATTCTTGATTTCGGCTCAGGTCATGATCTCAAGGTTCGTGAGATCGAGCCCAGTGTTGGGCTCTGCACTGACACCTCAGAGTCTACTTGAGATTCTTTATCTTCCCCCTCTCTGCCCCTTCCCTGCTTGTTCTCTCTCTCTCTCTCAAAATAAGTTAACATTTTTAAAAGAGAGAGAAAGGATGCCTTTAAAATTACCCAGTAAGGAAATGAATCACCATGTATTATGTACTATGTATCGGCAAGGTTGAAAGCTCCTAGGGAAGTCGTGCTTCAGGGGTGGCTGAACCCCAGCTGGTTTCTCTGCCCACCCCTTCCCCCTGGAGGCTGTCCCCACCTGCCATTCTACCTACTCAGAGGCGGCTGCTGGAGGGAGGGGGGAGCATGGCTTCTGGTGCCTTTCCCTTAGGCATATGATCCCTTCTTCTCCCAAAGCCTCTGGAAACATCTCCTGCAATATCACCGGTCTAAATGGGCTTACGCCGCCCCATCCCAAGCTAGTATTAAGAGGTAAGATGACCAAGACGAAGTTAGAGAGTTGGTCACCTAATTCGCAACGCCCACAACATGAAGAGGGTAGTAAGTATACAGCAGACTAGGTCAAGTGGACCAGGCTGCTCAGCGCGATCGGTGCCCTGCGTCCCGACCAGCTGTCTGGGAGGCTGAAGGGATCAATAAATGAGTCTATCTGAAATGAACCTATTTCTGGAGTGGCGGGGGCATGCTTTGGTTGAGATCAGGGGTCCTCAGACTGTGGCCCCACCACCTGTTTTTGTAAAAACAAATTTACAGGAACACGGTCACACCCACTCGCGCATGGAGTGTCTCTCATGCTACAACACAGAGCTGAATAGTTGCAACACAGACCATATGGCTCCGAAAGCTGCAAACAGTCACTAGCCGGCTCTTCACAGAGCTGTTTCCCTGCCTCTGGCTCAGAATCACCGACCAGAATGGAATGATGCTGGCAAGGCAACCACAAGGTCCGATGCAGTGCCTTCCTTTCCGACACACTGACGGTGTATATTATCTTCTTGAACATCTGGCTCTTCTGGTAGGTTCTGGTTCCCTGACGGCAATGCATGGGGTCTTTCAAAATGCCTTGGTGATGCCATGTCCTCAACACCTAGCACAGGGCCTGGCAGGCAGTAAGCACTTCAGAAATATTTGTCGGCTGGGTAATTGAATGAACACACTCCTTAAATAATCTTCCATATAAAAACAAAGGGGATGGTTTCTTGAGTGACCCACATCCCACAATAAGGACCGCATGAACCTTAACAACATTAACGTTTCCCAGGTCTCAGGGGGAAGATGTGCCCACACAGTCTCCTGGGAGAGGCAGTAGCAATGAGATTGGCTTCTCAGAAGCAAGTAGAGGCAGTGTGGCTCTGGCAACTGACACGCACACCATTAAAAACATGGGCCCCAGGGCCAGCCTTAGTGAGAATGCTCCCCCTCGCACACGTGCTGTGGCTCCCAACTGCGGTCCTGGGTTCTCCCAACTGAGCACCAGAATCTGTGCCTTCGCTCCACTGAAGTTCAGTCTCCATCAGTGTGCAAGGAAACAGTCGCCATTTTTTAAAGATAGAACACAGGGGCGCCTGGGTGGCTCAGTCGGTTGAGCGTCCGACTTCAGCTCAGGTCACGATCTCACGGTCCGTGAGTTCGAGCCCCGCGTCGGGCTCTGGGCTGATGGCTCAGAGCCTGGAACCTGCTTCCGATTCTGTGTCTCCCTCTCTCTCTGCCCCTCCCCCGTTCATGCTCTGTCTCTCTCTGTCTCAAAAATAAATAAATGTTAAAAAAAAAAATTAAAAAAAAAAAAAAGATAGAACACAGAGGCAGTTTTGCAGGACCAAGGACTCGTTTTATCTGTAGATGATGCCAGTTTCCATTTTTTTCCTCACCATCCCGCTAAGAGACATTAAAAAAAAAAAAAAAAAAAATCTTGGTGTGGCAAAAATTAAAACCACCAGAGTTTTTAAATTGTTAAAATGGCTTCGGTGAGTTTAGTAACATAAGAAATTATTACCAGTAGTAAAGAGGCAAGTCTTTTTTTTTTTTTTTTTTTAAGTTTGACATTCAAGTGTTTAATCCACAATGCCGGGAAGATATGAACTACTGAGATGCAGTAATGAAAATTGCAAAAAACAGGATATGGGTTTCATTACAACCTGCTAATTAATATAGCAACACGCAATAGCAAGAGATCAGCAAGAACAGTATTCTAATCAAGTTGAGGCATGTGTGAAACGGCCAAGAATGCCTCAAACACCAGAGAAAGAAAAATGCCAAACGCTATGTTAAAATGTCTCCCCTGGCCACAGTTTGCTTTCCAAAAAACCAACCAACCAACCAACAAACAAACAAACAAAAAAAGGTAAAAAACTGAAAAACAAACAAAAACCAAGCTGACACTCAACTTTGTGCCAGCATTTTCCTCTGCATTTATGGCAATCACAAACTGATCCAGACTTAGGAAAGCCTTATGGAGAAGGAAAGAAAGAGCGGTCCGAAACCTCTTATATTTTTTTATCCATGCAAATTCGTAGTATTTAACGTACCAACTTCTCCGCCAAAAGAGCTAGTATTATTTTGAGGGAAGCAGGGTGTTTGTCATCCAATGAGTCAAACAAATCATGCTTTATTTTCAAATCCACAGGACTTTGATATGGTATCACATCCGTCCATTTTCCTCAGTATCGGACAGAAATTTTTTTCACAGAAGTTCTACCATACAATTTTTTAATGATGATTTGGGATATAACAGTAATACTGACATTAGACCACCTCCCTCAAATATTTCTTCTTAGGGTGAAGTGTTTAATGTGAAAAGCGAATGTATAAGTTAGTACCTCACTATGAACCAATCATCAAAAACTCAATCTATCCTTATGTTAGGGAAACGTATATTTGCTATTATTTGGCAATAATCCTCGATGTGGGAACACCGATTCCAGAAAAACATCCTCAGAAAATAATCCAATAAAGAGAAGGCTTACTTTCGTTAAGTTTTTCATTATGATATGCCTTAAAATAACAGAAGCTGGAATAGACATGATACTTAACTAGAAAGAAATAAGGAAGTGTTGGCGTAAAAGTTAGGTTTATCAACCGAGGGAAATATAATCCAATTAGTACAAGTTATCATGATGCAAGCCATATCGTCCTATGCTATCTTTTTAATGGACTGCTAGGTAGAACACACTATAGCTACAAGTGAAAATGTCTGAAATTTCCAGAAAAAGTCATGAGGTGTCCTTCAGCAGTGTGTGAACTTCTAACTATTCAATCACATCTCTCCCTGCTTCTCCTACCCCTGTGGCCTCCTGATGGACTGTTCTCATGCCTCCCTGGTGCTCTCGATCTGCTGTGTTCCTGGCTTGCAAGATGCTTCTGTCTACTGCCAGACGACCCTCGTGCATCACTGTGTTCAAGACCCAGCACTCCCACAAAGCTGTCTATTACTCTGGAGTGAGATCGCTTTGGATTTCTTAGCCCTCGAGAAATCTCAGGCAGACTATAAATTCCACATAGTTCTTTTCAGCACCTGCAATAAGTAATTAACACATGATTTTTGAATGAATTGATCAATGCATATAAACTCTTCAGAGCAGGGGCTCTATCTAAGCTTTGTATCCACAATCCTTCCCACAGTTCAGGCAAACGGTAGATTGGCATAATTTCACTCAACAAACGGATAAGCGAATGTGTGCGTATTGTTACACATGACTGCTAGCTGCACTACAGGGTGTGTTTTTCTCCCTTGTCTCTCTTCCACTCTGCTTCTAGGAAAAGTCGCATGCGGTTCTTTTCTAAAAGGAGTGTCATTGACGAAGGAAACTTACCCAGGTCAAACTGGCCAGAGACGTAGCCACAAGTCTGACGGACTTCCTCACTGTCCCAGCCCAAGGGGTAGAGGGCACAGCCAGCACCGATCAACAAGCCTGCAAAGAGATAAGCCAAGAGGGCTTTACTGGTTCTCCTCTGCATCTCCAGGTAAAGGCAGCCGCATGGAGGGGGGAGTCCATATTAGCAATACAACAGAAGGGCACGGTGTCCACGTTTTGGGAAGCACCAGCCACTGCTCCTTAAAGCAATCTAAGGCCAGTTTGATTCCATGAACAACTGCGGGTCTGCTTAAAAGGAAAACAAAAACAAAAACAAAACAAACCCCCTGAGAGCTCAGTTTGGTTCCGACTTTGCCTTTCAAAGCATCAAAAGCCTTGCAAATCCTGTTGAGGAAATACAATTCAGAAGCTTTTTAAAAAATCACGCTTGTAAAAATCCCACCAGGTCCACCATCCGTCCATGTAAACAAGTGAGTCAAGAGCACGCAAAAGTGCCTAATAGGTTATGCTTCATCATCCATTAGATTTTTTCCTTTCCAATTGAAGAATCAAACTAGAATATTTCAGCACCATCCAATTTTACCTAGGGGCAGCGAGAGCGCGAAGATTCTCATGAACCACTTTGGCACATGGATCGGACCTGTTAGCTGTACTCCCAGCCGTTAGAACTCTGGTGAAGAGTTGAGAATCAGGGAGCGTTCATCCATCACAGAAATAGCCTAGAAGACAGATACTTCCACAATCATCTAAGTCCTCCTTGCAGCTAAGACCAAAAGTATTGATGATTAAACTGAAGAAGGTGGTGGTTTTATTTCGATGTAAATGAGGTTATCGTGGCAGCACACTCTGAGCTGACAGCTTTTGATCGGCACGTCTGCAGTTTTGGATCGAAGTCTAAACATGGTTTGACAAGAAGCTGAATGAGACTTAGGCCCTCACCACCGGAATCCGAGGGCTAATCGGAAAGCACCCATCCTGTCGCATCAGTCCGCGGGTACTGTCATCGTCCGTAAGTCCCACAAGTGTGCTGGGCCTGTAGGACCACCACATACATAGTCTGATTGGTGAGAACACCAGCACTGCCTGAGAGAATGTGGGGTATAAGGCGCTACACGAGGGAGCCCCTTCAATGAGAAAATCCACTCACGTCGTAACACAGAGGCGGAATGACAGGGCCCCAAACGCCGCTGGAAGAGACTTGCAGAATTTCTGTATTTGAGTCCCTTTCTGTCCCCCTCTTGCTTCTTGGGCTCCTGGTAGATGACCCGAGCGGTTCTAACCCATACACACGGTCTGTTTACAGTTATCTAAGGAGGAGCTGCTTCCCAAACCCTTCCCAACCTCTACGCTGAGCTGTGTGGACAGACACCCGCTACGAACCGACACAAATCTCCCCCTCCCCACAATCTGTCCCTTGGTCAACGGTAAAACAACCGTTTAATGCTGAGGGCCTGTGATCCGAGGGAAGGCCCACAAAGAATCACCGAAACTGCAAATCACTAATTCCAGGATGCCTTCGATGCAGTTGGATCGATCTGAATTGTGTCGAGGCTGAAAAATAACTCAGCGACGGTATGAGGTTTTGCCGACTAAGCGAATGCCCCAGGGACTGGTTTCCTCAGGACAGTATTTGTAGCTCTCTGAAGACAACTCTAACAAGTTATCCATCACCAGGTAAAGAGATAATTAGCGAGGAGGCCAAAGTTTGTGTGAATTGAGTTCCGTGAGTGTTCAAAACATAATGTGGTACCATTTCCATGATAACCCAGTTCTTAAATTAATAAGGAGCACTATTTTTTTGAGAACTTGTGAGCAATTTTTTGAAGGATGACAAACGCAGAAAGAGAAAATTTTCAAATGTAAAAAAAAAGAAAAAGAAAAATCGTGACATCGAAATCATCAGTTTTCTCTTTTTCTGATAGGGAAAGAAATGATAAATAGCCTCATTTGCTAATGTCCTTTTCAGATGGCGGGAAAATGTGTCACGTATCCACGAAAGTGCCTGTTTTGATTCGTGTGATGCCGAACACTTTGGGAAACTAAATAGAGAGAATTTTACATATGGAGCAAATTGGCGTGTGGTTTTCCAAGCTGCGGAACGCTTGGCAGTCAGGGTTCTTTTGTAGAATATTGAGCTGTCTTTATGACACTACGAAATGCAGATCCAACCATATAAATGAAGAACAATTTCATACATAGAAATTTATGTAATGTGCATGATTTTAAAAAATACCACGGGCATAGCTGACATTAAAAACAGAAGTGTTCGGAGCACGTGGGTGGCTCAGTTGATTTCGGCTCAGGTCATGATCTCGCAGTTTGTGAGATCAAGTCCCACACTGGGCTCTGTCCTGATAGCACGGAGCCTATGCTTAGGGTTTTCTCTCTCTCTCTGCCCCTCCCCTGCTTGCACTCACCCACCCACTCACTCACTCTCTCTCTCTCTCTCACAATAAATCAATCAACATTTAAAAAAAAGAGTATTCAGGGGACAGCAACTAGCTTATCTGGGTTTTGTATTAATATTTATGTAGTGTTTGTATGTTTTGTCATCTGCTAAGGTGTGCTAACAGCAAAAATACTGCAGATTATAAAGGTCTGAGAAACATTTCTGAGAGAAAAATGTATGTTGCAAACCGATCAGTCTAATTGGTTCTTGCAGTTTTAGGTTCCGTAGGTAAACATCGGTGGCCTCCGGCTACCTTTCTGCTTGTTTTATGTTATGGAGACAGCAAGTCTTGGATTAAATTCAGCCAAATATCTAACGATGTTTCTTAGTCGGCTGGCACAAAAAACAGTCAGATGACCAATTCTGCAAGCCCGGTGAAACCCTCTTCCCCAAATCCATCACATAGTCATTCGAACAAGGACATTCAACACACTGTAAATACAACAAATCTTCAACCGGCAGGTTTAGGACACTTTAGGTCAAATCAGGCAATATCTTCCATTTAAAGGAAGGGGAGATAGGGACCAAAGAGAGTTTAGACCTGGACTGCCCAATGCAGTAGCCATGAACCACATGTCGTGAGTTCAAATTTAAGTTTATTAAATTAAACTAAAAACTCATTCCTTCAATTGCACTGGCCACATTTCAAGTGCCTGATAGCCACAGGGAACTGTTGGCTACCACACCGGACTATTTTCACAGTTGCAGTAAGTGCTACTGAAGAAGGCTCTTCTAGACCTAAGAGACCATCTCAAAAGGATGCTGGGCTGGACAGATCCTTATACCCTAAGCTTAATACTACTTATTCATGAAAATCACCCCAGCTCTTTTAGATTCTCCCTTTCTAGGTGGGGCTAGACAGCAAGAAACTACATTTCCAAACTCTTCCGCTGGCAGAAATTCTGGCTCATGTTCTCTCAATGAGAAGCCCTCGCGTGGGATTCAGAAGGTAAAAGAGAAAACTAAACCAATTCCCCACTGGCAGCTGCAACTAGGGACATGCCTTTCTGTAGACCGTAGACATAAGATTTGGGGAGTGACTTCCCCCCAAAGTGAGGAGGCAGCCTCCTCAACATCACCCACTAAGGGCAGATCATCAGCTGTAGTTTCTTTCTACCCTTGCACTTCCTGATTTCCTGAATTCCTCTCTGTCCTTCACTTCCCCAAACCTAAGAGGTCTGTGAAACTTTAAATCCCTGGACTACATCCCTTTCTACTTGAAATACCTACAGTGGTTTCTTTCACTGCTCAGACTCTGGCCAGTACGTGCCCAACTCGTGCTGATACAGGTCTTTCTATCCTACCCTATTACTTGCACATTATTCATTTTCTCAGTTAAAAATTCTCTCTAGTACAACTTACACTGATTAATAAGCCTCAGTAAGTATTGATTGATATTAGAAGGTTTTGTGTTAATCCTCTGTGGTGTGGTCTCTGGTTAGGGAATTTATGCTAATCAATCTTTCCTGGAGTGTGGATTTCTGAAGTGAATACTCCAAATGTTAACCAACTGCCCTTAGTGTGTCGATTGGAGCCAACTAGCATTTTATTGTCCATACTGAAGTTACTATATTGTGACATAAAGTTAGAGACAATTTAACATACAAGTGAGAGCATCTTTTTTATTATCATTGAAGTATTACCCACATACAACATCTTACTAGTTTCAGGTGTACATCACAGCGATTTGATAGTTTTATACATTACAAAATGATCTTCCTGATACGTCTAGTTACCATCTGTAACCATATGGTTATTACAATATTACTGACTATACTCCCTATGCTGTACATTACATCCTCATGACGTGCTTATTTTATAACTGAAAGGTTGTACCTCTTAATCCCCTCTACCTGTTTTGCCCAACTCCTTCCCCTCCCTCTCTGGTAATCAACAATCTGTTTCCTAGATCTGTGAATCTGTTTCTGTTTTGTTTTGCTGGTTTATTTGTTTTGTTTTGTTAGATCCCACATATAAGTAGAATCATACGGTATTTGTCTTTCTCTGATTTACTTCACTTAGCATAATAACATTTAGGTCCATCCATATTGTTGCAAATGGCAAGAGTTCATTCTTTTTCATGCCTGCGTAATATTCCATGATATATATCTCACATCTTCCTTATCTATTTATGTATTAATGGACACTTAGGTTGTTTCTGTATCTTGGCTACTATACATAATGCTGCAGTGAACATAGGGGTACATTATCTTTTTGAATTAGAATTTTCATTTTCTTCAGATAAATACCCAGAAATGGAAAGCTGCTAGATTGTATGTTAGTTCCATTTTTAATTTTTTGAGAACTTCCATACTGTTTTCCATTATGGCTGCACTAATATTTTGTTCTTACCAACAGTGCAAAAGGGCTCGATTTGCTCCACATCCTTGCTAACATTGGTTATTTTTTTGTTCTTTTGATAATAGCCAATCTCACTGGTGTGAGGTGATATCTCATGTGGTTTTGGTTTGCATTTCCCTGATGATTAGTGAGCTTGACATCTTTTCATGTGCCTGTTGGCCATCTATATATGTTCTTTGGGAAAATGTCTATTCAAAGTCCTCTGCTCATTTTTCAATTGGGTTGTTTGTTTTTGTTTTAGTTTTAAGTAGACTCCATGCCCAACATGGGGCTTGAACTCATGACCCTGAGATCTAGAGCTGCATGCTCTACAGACTGAGCCAGTCAGGTGCCCTGGTCTTTTGTTTTGTTTTTTTTTAATATTAAGTTGGGTAGGGGCGCCTGGGTGGCTCAGTCGGTTAAGCGGCCGACTTCGGCTCAGGTCATGATCTCACGGTCCGTGAGTTCGAGCCCCGCATTGGGCTCTGTGCTGACAGCTCAGAGCCTGGAGCCTGTTTCAGATTCTGTGTCTCCCTCTCGCTGACCCTCCCCTGTTCATGCTCTGTCTCTCTCTGTCTCAAAAATAAATAAAATGTTAAAAAAAATATTAAGTTGGGTAAGTTCTTTATATAATTTTGGATATTAACCCCTTATTGGATATACCATTTGCAAATATCTTCTCCAATGCCACAGGTTGCCTGTTCATTTTGTTGATGGTTTCCTTTGCTGTGCGGAAGCTTTTTAGTTTGATAAAATCTCATTTGCTTATTTTAGTTTTTGTTGCCTTTGCCTGAGGAGACCGGTCGAAAAAAATATTGCCGAGATCAATGTCAAAAAGCATCAATGCTTTCTTCTGCAAATTTTGTGGTTTCAGGTCTTACATTCAAGTCTTCAGTCCATTTTGAGTTTATTTTTATGTAAGGTGTAAGAGAGTGATCAAATTCATTCTCTTACATGTAGCTGTTCAGTTTTCCCAGCACCATTTATTGAAGAGACTATCCTTTCCCCATTGTATGTTCTTGCCACCTTTGTCATAGATTAATTGACCATATATGCATGGACTTATTTCCAATACTATGTTGAATAAAAGTGAGGAGAGTGGGCGTCCGTGTCTTGTTCCGGATGTTAGAGGAAAACTTCCAGCCTTTCATCACTGAGTAGTACAATGTTAGCTGTGGGTTTATCATATATGACCTTTGTCATGTTGAGGTATGTTCCTTCTATACCCATTTTGTTGAGAGGTTTTTTTTTTTAATCGAAAATTAAAGTCTAATTTTGTCAAATACTTTTTCTGCACCTACTGAGATGATCATATGATTTTTATCCTTGGTTTTGTTATTGTGATGTATCACATTAATGTGCTATATACAACATCGATTGATTTGCAGATATAAACCTGCGGTGCATTCCTAGAATAAATCCCACTTGACTGTGGTATAGAATCCTTTTAATGTATCGTTGAATACAGTTGGCTAATGATTTGCTGAAGCTTTTTGCATCTATGTTCATTGGGAATATTGGCTTATAATTTTCTTTCTTTCTTTTTTTTTGTGGTGTCAGTGTTTGGTTTTAATACCAGGGTAATGCTGGTCTCATAAAATGAATTTGGAAGCATTCTTTCCTCTTAAATTTTTGTGGAATAATGGAGAAGGATGGGTACTAACTGTTCTTCAAATGTTTGGTAGATTGACCCGTGAAGGTATCTGATCCTGAACTTTTGTTTTTTGTAGGATTCTTAGGTTATTAATTCAAGTTTATTACTTGTACCAGGTCTATTCAGATTTTCTATTTCTTCATAATTTTGGAAAGTTGTGTGTTTCTAGGAATTTATCCATGGCTGCTTTAATGGCGATAACTTCTTTAGTGTTTGCTTGTCTAGGAAACTGTCTTGCCTTTAATTCTGAGTGCCTTCGTGTGGATCTCTCTGGATTCCTCTGATTTTGGACTCTCTGTGTCTCCTGGACCTGCATGTCAATTTCCTTCCCCAGGTTAAGGGAATTCTTAACGATTATTCCTTCAAGGATGTTTTTTTTCATGAAGGTTTGATTCTGGGGTTTTATCTTGTTCTTTCGTTTGGCACATGCTCCTGTGTCTCATTTTGTTTGACTTTCTGTATTGTATTTGTTTCTACGAATTAGGCAGAACAGCTACCTCTCCCGGTCTTGAAGGAGTGGGCTTGTGTAGGAGCATCCCCTGTGTAGACTGCAGGTGCCTGGTGGCTTTGGCAAGCTGGCTACAGATGCAGCAGGCCAAGGCAGGTGGGGGAGGGGTCCCTGGGTGAGACCGTGGGGTCCCCCGGACAGGAGGGCTGGGGCTGGAGAGAGCACCGGGACCACCTTGATTGGATGGCTGAGGCTGGGGTGGAAATGGGACTAGGGGCATACACACCCGTGCCTCGTTGGGGGAATGGCTGGAGCTTATGTGAGCCAGGGGCCCATTGCATTAGAGACTAGCAGGCCAGCTGGAGTATGGACCCTGCTTCTGCCCACACTATCAGGTGAAGGAGGGGATACACACGATGATGCTCGCTGGTCCTCCAACCCCAGAGAGGGTTCTAGCAGTCCCTCACCTGTCTGGTGGAAGCTATAAGGCTAGTAAATGGATTTCCTTCCCTTATCGTCTGGTTGCCCTTTAAAGCACGATTTTTTGCTGTGCCTCTAGCTGGAGAGTGGGCCCCTCAGTGATAGCCCTCCTTACCGTAGGTCACCGAATCAGGGGTAGGGTTTCTGTCCTTGCAGTGCCTCTGTCTCTCCTACTCTTCTATACGTGGCCTGTCGTTCGTTGTGCAGAGGCTGTTCAATCGGCCTCCAGTTCTTCTTGAGGAGGAACCGCTCCAGATGTAGGTGTGGATTCTGTGTATCTGTGGGAGGAAGGGAGTCCAGGGTCCTCCTACACTGCCATCTCGGACCTGCCCCTGAGAACATCTTTTTCATGGAAGAAATCTGCCACTTTTCAGTTTCAGCTGTGTTAAACCTCCGACCGTGTTGTAGCAATCAATGTTCCACGGAAGTGTAGTTCCAAATTCCCGAAATGACAAACCTCTTAGCTGTTATACTGTCTTCTGAAATGGGGCTCAGAGAACATTCTGGAACTTGAGGTGGTTGCCCAAATGATATTTTAGTGACCTAATAGGTTTTAATAGCTCTGGTTGCCTAATTTACTCCTGGGGAGCCAATGGTTCATTTAGAATCTCTGGCTCACAAACTTTTATACCCTTTACATGGATTTTCTTTATTGGTTTGATAAATCTGGTGGTTTATAAACTTCAAGGGCTTAATTATATGGTATTTTAACCAAATTCCTTTGTCACTGCCATAAAGGAAATCATGAAAAAATAGTCACATTATCACATTTTTTGGAAATACGCGTTTGTAGGAGCGGAAGTGAGGAAAGACACTAGGAAGCAAGGCAACAATCTGAGGAAAGTGGTAACAGAGGTGGGGTGCTCAGAGGAGGTCTGAGATCATTTGCAGCTACAGGCTCATTTGCAATTAAGAAGCAATCTATTTTTGCAATCCCGAAGGCTTCACAACTTTTAAGGGGTCATGAGTAAATCACAAATTCGTGCAAATTAGCTCAGTCTTTAGTCTGCACCTGGCACCTTGCTGAAATCAGCGATCAGGGGAGAGCAGACCATGAAGAAGGCCAGTTTGTAGGAGGTCTTGGAAATTTAGAGAGATGTCGCTTCCTAAGAAGAATGAAGATGATAATCCAAGACATGGGTCAATAATTCTTAAAATGGAAAAAACGATGCCACTTGAAGAATGCACTGACTATTAGGCCATGCCAACCTGAATTCCCTAGGGTTTTTGCCTCACCCTGTTCCAGACAATTAAAATAGTAAAAAAGCCAGGTTGGTGGAATGACCTCTAAGAAGAAGACACTGTTCCTGGAGAAGGGACAGTACAGATAAATGCAAAGATGGAAGCACTCAGGAGCTGGGCAGCGGTGCTGTGTTCTATAAGAGATCTGCCTTTACCCCCCAACGGACCCTTGTACCTAAGTCTTAGCCTGGATACGCTCTGCCTGCCCGTAAAACACCTTTGGGAGAGTCCCTGGTGGAAACTGTTCGTTTGCACGCATTGCTGGAAATATCTGCCATGATACTAATTATTTCTCAGACTTCAAGTGTGAAGTCTGAAGTCTGTAAAGAGCTCAGTGGTCAGAGTAAGTAAGAACCAGATGCTGGGAATTTTCCCCTTCTGCAAAACTCTTTCTATTCAAAGTCAGTACTTAACACGTAGCCAGGGGAATATTAACATAACAATTCGGCTCCTGCCAAAAAGGCAAAACAAACCTCTAGTCAGCCCATGCCAATTACTCTCCACAGGTGGTGAGAAAAGACTCCTCATGTTCGACTCATAAAGCCTTATTTTTTCCAGGCGCTCCTGAAAGTTTTATGTGATCTCACTTTTCTCCATGACTATCGCTCCATTCTCTTTCCACAGTTTATTATTTTTTTTTACACCGTGACTTTTTCCACTTATGCCCCTTCCGTGGTCTCGCCAACGTTTCCCATCATCTCATCTTTTATGTTTTTTTGGACACTTTTATCCATCCTCCAGTCCCTTTATCCTCCTTTCTGTGGCAAGCACAGAGGGAAATTGTTTTCTTTACTCTTCTCAGGCAAGCTGCTCGGCCTGGTAGCCTGTTATCTGGACTTCTCTTTGGATGACGTTGGCACATTTCCAAGTCCCCGTATGCTAATTTATGTACACCATGCTCCTCCATTCTCACCCCTAGATAACTGTCCCTTTACAAAATGTGAACCACAAAATCAATCCACGGCTGGGGAGGAAATAAGAGCAAGCCAGTATTATAACTCTTCCGACCTTGAAAGCACGGTAAGGAGGAAGCACAGGTGACTGTGGAACAATGCAGGGGTTAGGGGCACTGACCCCCTGTGCAGTCAAAGATCTGTGTTTGACATTTGACTTCCCCAAAACTTAACTACTAACAGCCTACTGTTGGCCAGAAGCCTTACCGATAACATTAAGTCGATAACACGAATCTTACGTGTCATATGTGTTACAGACCGTATTCTTACAGTCTAAGCTAGAGAAAAAGTATTATTAAGAAAATCATAAGGAAGAGAAAATACATTTACAGTACTTACTGTACTATATGTGTTGAAAAAAGTCCAGGTATAAATGAACCCAATCAGTTCAAACCTGTGTTATTCAAGGGTCAACTGCACTTAAATATTCTAGAAGAAGGAGGCTTGGGCAGGTTTATAAACCACACCCCCTTTCAAAGTGCTTTCTGGAAACAGGTATAGAGGATGGAAGAGGCTTGTCCAGGGCAATCCCGGGACTCCTGGATCCCAGTCCAGGGCTCTTTTCCACCATGATCTCAATGCTTGGACATAAGGCCACTCCAAGGTCACACACTTGTCACCTGCTACCTGAGTTCAGCCATAGCCGTGTTGGATTTCACCAACATCGTATTTTCCTAAGTGGGACTTTTCACCTGCAATTCTGTATTTCTTGTGTCTCAAATAATTGAAAGATGTGCCAGCACTGAACCGTGCAGCTGGCACAGAGGCATGTCAAGGGGGTCTCATTAAGTGGCTCAGGTGCTCTGACCAGTCCCAAAGGGCATTTCTGACTGGGGACTCTCAGTTCTTTCAATATGTCTTGAATTATCTCATTTCTGAAGGTTGCATTCCTTCTCTTTGAGATACTCTCACTCTTCACTTTATGCTCAGGCTCCACCATGAAAATACTAGCTGTTAAGACCTAGAAGCCTCAACACGCAGCCTGCCCCTGCTGCCCCAACAGCGGGCTATAGGCTTCACCCCCTCCCGCGAGCTCCTACCGGGATGCACTCTGCACCGTTTATTTGGGGCTCACTACCTTGCTGTAGGTATTCATAAGTAGGACGTCTCCTGGAGAGCCAGGAACTATCGGATGTTTACTTGCATCTGACTCACTGGTTCATGGTATTTGTTAAATATTAAATAGCAGTGATTTATTTATTTAGAATTTATAAAAGCCACAGCATAAGTATATAATACTTCTAGAATAGATAATATAAAATATATCATTGCCTTCATTTAGCAAAGGAGGAAGATGCGGCTTAGAGAAGCAGACTCCTGCTCGTGAAACTACTAAGTGGTAGATGCAGGCAGGGACGTGCATCCAGGTCCGTCTGAACTCTAAGCCAATATGGCTAAACTCTACCTTCTAATGCGTCCCAAATCCCCAACTGCTCACGGTCCCAGCTCGGGGCTCACTTCCCACGTCCACGCACGTGGGAAAACCCTGCATATAAGTGGAAAAGGAAGAGTGGGCAGAAGATCAAGATGGATTAGAAGTCATTGTTTCTCCAGGATTGACTCCCCCACCGCCTGCAACGAAGGTAAGGGCTGTTGAGATCCCTACAGATTCTTCCTTCCCTGGGCGCCAGGGAGGGAGAACCCAGCTGCGAGTTCTAGCACACAAAGAGCTCTGTCCACAAAGAGCCCGTGAGGCATAAAGATGAAAAAAATGGACTCTTCGCCATCGGAAGTTTAGCCAAGGAAAAGCATATCCTATCTTAACGCTAAAATACAAAATAGAAATGTGATCATTTCTGAACTATCCAAGCTATTTTCACAAATGACAATAAGGCTATTTCTTTGCTGAAAGCATCCTTCAGAAGAGAACATATTTTAGGTTTTCTTAAGATGCTTTCCCAAATGGCTCCTTGATTATTATTTCTTCTCTTCCAGTTCATGGGTCAGAAGACACAAATGACACACATCAGAATACCTGCTTTTTCACTCAGAGCAAAAACTTCACAAGCTAATTTCAGCCACGAGTGACTTGTCATCTCTGCTCTTTCTAGAGTTCCGGGCGATCACCGGGGAAGAAAAATTTGTTTCAAACAATGAAACTTTGGAAATTTTGCCACGTCTACGTGACACTTTTCTGGTCAATGACGCCAGACTGGAAGCAACATCTTGCTAACCTTAGTAGTTAAGAAACTCCCGTTCCACTATTTCATGTCTTCAGGTCTCAGTTGTCCTTCTCTGTAAAATGGGGAAGATATCTATCTTTTGGAGTTGTTGCAAAGATTAAATGAGAGAGTGGTACAAAGAGGTGGGCACAGTACCTCACAGGAAGAGTCCAACGAATGCTCTCTATTGTTAGGGTTTGACTTTGCTGGGGCACGTGGAGGAGGCCAGAGGATTTGGTTCGAGCCAATGCGTGGTTTATACACAACCGCTGGCAATCCAGTCCCCTGCTCTCAGAGAAGGTCCTCTTCTTAGACGGAATGCAGGGAGGGTTCCAGCAAGGACATTCCTGGCACGGTGAGGAATGGTCACTTGCCCCAAAAGTCCTGGCATCCACGTAACCCTCAGTAGGAACAAATAAAACAGCCGCGGCCTGATGACCCTCACGTGTGGGTAAAGAATCCATACACGACTACAAGGCCAATTAATATTCTTGTCTGTTCCATTTTGTTTTGGTTTTTGCTGCATTTTACTTTTAAAGGCGCCTTTGGCCTTTCTGTGAGGTGGGTAGAGCCAGAACTGGTGTCCCCACTCGGTAGATGAAGGCACGGAGTCACAGACAGCGGGGAGATCGGAGTTTCATCAAGTAGATAACCGCACGCAGAGCTGAGCTGCAAACTCAGGGTACGTGACTCCTACGTCTGTGCTTTGGTCCGCAGTCTTCACTCCGACGCTGCTAGGAAGGGGGCTAATAACGCTCCGTGCTGCAGCTACACCTCGGAAACAAACAAAATGCTAATTTTCACTGCCGATAAGATAAGGCGTTTCGCGCTGTTCACAGCTTCGGGAGAGGAATAAAGACACAGTCCCGCATTTCCAGGGTAGGTGGCTCAGTACAGGGCTTCTCAGACTCACTTGCAGCTGAAAGAGCCGGGGGCTTGTTAAAACTGTAGATTCTGGTTCTGTAGTTCTGGGGTGAGGCCAGATCTCCTGTGACTCCAAGCAGCTCCTGGTGAGACAGACATGACTGCACGGGACTGCGCTGTGGACACTGAGGGTCAAGTGGGAACAGCGCAGGCTTTGATGTCAATCATATCAGGTGCAAATCCTGACACCATCTGCCGTGATGTGTGACCTTGAGCAGGAAGCTTTTGAATTCTCTGAGCTCAGATTTTCATCTGCGTAACAGACCTAACGGTACCCATATCTTTAGCATATTTATTAGAAATACATGGCTTAAGGGGCATGGGGCTGGCTCAGTCCGTAGAACATGTGACTCTTGATCTCAGGGTTGTAAATTCGAGCTCCACATTGCGTGTAGAGATTACTTAAGAAATAAATGGCTTAATAAAAGTGCCTACTTCAGTGCCTGGCATAAGATAAGGGCTCAGGAAATGGTAGTTAGGTATCAGTATTAGTAATGATATTGTACCACTGCACCTGCAAACATTTCATTCTATCGTAGCTTCCAGTTTCAGATGCTTCATTGGCAGGTATAGGTGTTCACCAAACAGATAATACTAATCAATACTACTATAATATAGTAATACTGATTACCTAATCAAAAGCAGAGGGCTCTGCCTTACTGCTTGCTCACGCTGTTATAGCAAATATATTTTCTGAAACGAACTGCATCTCTGTAACTAAGCATAATTCTATTCTTTTTCCTCCTCCAACACTAGATTATGAAAATGGTCACACTTACAGAGAGGTTGGAAAAATTGTTCAGTGAATACTCATACACCAATGATCCAGATTCTAGGATTAATAGGTTTTAAAGGTTGTTCTATTACCTATCTACCCATTTTTCCATTCTTCCTTTGATCCATCAATCCATCTTTTTTGGGGGGTGGGGTAGGGAGGAGACGCTTGCCACCATAGCTTTCAAGAACTCGTACATATGACATCTCTTTCATTATTCATACTTTTGCCATTTTCTTCCCTTGGCCCATAGTCCGCACAAAGCTAGCAGGCAAACACAAAAGTTTGACTCAAAAGTAATAGGGACACAACACTACCTCCTTATGGCCCGATGCTACTAAATTAGGACCATCAACCTGGAAGTGATTTATATACAAATCTAGAGCAATGAATACCTCTAAGCTTTTCACATTCTCAAACAACCACTCTAAACCTAAAACAGGACTGGCTTGCTTCACCTGTTTGACCCAGAATTACCTATCAGAACTTCACAAGACATTTCGCAAAGCCCAGAGTGACAACAACATAAGGGGTCCAGCACATTCCAGCCAGCCACTCAGCTCAGAGTTTTCAGCAGACACATTTTCTCTGAAGGATCACTGCTGTTTTGTACAAACTGAATCATCCCTGATTCCCTCTACAGAAGAAAAAAAGAAAGAACATAATCATCATATTTCAACATGAGAGTGTCCTGAGAGCAATGAACTAGGCTTCAACAATATTCTGTCAACAAACAAGCAAAAAACCTAGCTGTAAGTAAATTTACACTGCAAACGTAACCGATCCCGTCCCCACTTTGAAAACGTGATATTAATTCCAAACCAGACTCTGGTCAGTTTCATGTTGCCAAACTATGGTTACTGCAGTCAGATAAATATTCAGGTGGTAAACTGTTAGGGACAAGAGCTTTGGAGTCAGACCTGTATTTGAATACTGTATCTACTACTTACTAGTTACTGGCTGAGCAAGTCTCTTAAACTTGAACCCTGAGAGTTTCATCCATAAGATGGTACCTCTTTATAAGAGTTGTCAGGAGGATGAGATAAAATGTCCCAGCACAGTGCAGGGCATATGAAAGTAGATTCCCCCTTATGAAATAAGGCAGAAAGAGAAGGGGAAGGCAATACTCTTGAACATTTGTATCTATTTCCAGAACAGTGGCTCTAATGGAAACAAAGTGCACCACCACCAGGATGCATTGCTTTGTGGGACAGGTTTGCAGAACTTCTGGGATTGTGGGGCCGATGGTGCATGTGTCCCAAGTCTCCCAGGTAACACATCATAACTTCACATCATAAACTAGAACGCCATCCCTGTCTACCTCCGACCCTTCCCCTGACATACCTACAGGTCTTTGTTTTGATTCCTGCTAACACACTAACTCCCTGCTCCCTTTCCCCCAGGCCTCTCAGTGATGTGCTCTGCGTGTGAGAAATAATACAGATGCCCCCATGTGCTCGCTGTGTGATCCTCCCAGGGGCCCTGGTGAGCTGACACTAGACTCACTAGTGATGGGATTGAGGGCCCAGCAGTGCAGAATCGGCTGGAAAAGAGGCCCCCACGGCACACTGTCTCCTGCAAGAAGTGGGCTGGATCTGGGGGTCGTGTCCTATTTGAATGGAGACAACAGTGGGATCCAGCTAGCCTATTTCCATGCAAATCATGTGAGGCATTGCAGCTCACCTCTGGGTCTGGGGCTTGGGGACAAGGCTGTGTGTCTGAGGAGCTAGTGGGATGTAACCATGTTCCCTTGAAAGGAGGGGAGGCAGGAGAAGGGGAGTAGAGAATGAGTCTTTTCATATGGCTGCAAAAAATATTAATATATTAAGGTTTTTTTAAAGTTTATTTATTATTTTGAGAGAGAGAGAGCACGAGCAGGGGAGGGGCAGAGAAAGAGGGAGAGAGAAAGAATCCCAAGCAGGCTCCACACTGTCAGCACAGAGCCGGATGCCAGGCTTGAACCCACGAACCGTGAGATCATGACCTGAGCCCAAACCAAGAGTAGGACTCCTAACCAACTGAGCCAGCCAGACAACCCAATATTAACATGTTTTAAATTATTATGAAAAGCCAGAGTCTGAAGAAGGGACATGGCTAGAGTTTAACTCAAATGGGGTCCTGACTTGGAAGCCTACCGTAGAGGAATGGCAGGAGGCTAGGGAGCCAGATGCCCTCTGGTGTGGAGCCTGACTCTGCCCTGGTTGGTGGTGACTTTGGGCAGGTCAGTGACTTTGGGCCTTAGGGTCTCCTCCTGGCCAGCATGGATAAAGCCCCTTGTACCTCTCAGGGATGGCGTGATGACCTAAGTAGACCGTGGTTGGACAGGTCCAGTAGACCGTGGTTGGACAGTCT